>NC_080792.1:69456316-69566316 GCF_028018385.1 Neofelis nebulosa
AGGTATTTGGGGCACCTGGGTGGCGCAGTCGGTTAAGCGTCCGACTTCAGCCAGGTCACGATCTCGCGGTCCGTGAGTTCGAGCCCCGCGTCAGGCTCTGGGCTGATGGCTCGGAGCCTGGAGCCTGTTTCCGATTCTGTGTCTCCCTCTCTCTCTGCCCCTCCCCCGTTCATGCTCTGTCTCTCTGTCCCAAAAATAAATTAAAAATGTTGAAAAAAATTAAAAAAAAGAAAAAAAAAAAGAAACTGAGAGGTATTAGTAACCAAACATTATCTGTGTTTTAGGGAATTGAGAAAATACATCATGTGTGTGACTGTGTGTTTCCCCCCACACACACGCACAGCTATTAAGAATCTAGTCTTAAGAGCACCAGGGGGAGCTTAGTCAGTTAAGCGTCCGAGTCTTGCTCTCAAGGTCGTGAGTTCAAGCCCCTCGTTTGTCTCCATGCTGGGCGTAAAGCCTTAAAAAAAAAATCTTGTCATAGTCACAAAATATTTATATATATCTGAAAATTGCAATATTTATGTAATGTACAGACAATTCTATTTCGAGCAATAACTCTGACACCCCTAACGGTTCAAGACCCAAGGGCAAGAATTAAATATTCTATGTCTGGAAGTGTCAGCGAGGTATTCCTGAAAGCAACCCTCAACCAATGAGGGTTGGAGTTGGGGATTAAAGCTGGGGAAATTTCCCCCAACTTTCACTTCCTTTGGGAAGGAGAACCCTTTTTTTTTTAATGTTTATTTATTTTTGAGAGAGAGAGAGAGACAGAGCACGAGCCGGGGAGGGGCAGAGAGAGAGGGAAACACAGAATCTGAAGCAGGCTCCAGGCTCCGAGCTGTCAGCACAGAGCCCGACGCAGGGCTCGAACCCATGAACCGTGAGATCATGACCTGAGCCGAAGTCGGACACTCAACCGACTGAGCCACCCGGCCCCCCACCACCACCACCCCCACCCCAGGGAAGGACAATTCTTGACTCAAGATCTCTTTCTGGAGAGCCCAACAGGGAAAGCTACATCCAATCTCGGGTGAAACAGAGCCCACCCACACCCCAGACTAAGAACCCCTGTTCTAGAGACCACACATCTGTCAAGAGTTGCTCACTGATGAACAACCTGATGTGGTATGTTAGTGACCCGCTTCAAAAAAACACGCCAAATTTACAAAACCCTGTAACTCGTCAGATGCTGAACGTTTGCCCGTGTCCCTAGGGCACAAGCGGGCTTGCTGGGGGGGGGGGGGGGGTGATTTATTGCTTCCTGCTAATTCTGCCCATCCCCTCAATGTGCAAAAACTCCTTCTTACTATTTCAATCCAACGGATCGCTCTGCTCACTAGAAAGAGTCCTGAAAGAGAGGCTCCTTCCCAACCCACTGAGCCTTACTTTCTGTCTCCTGTTCCGTTTAGAAGAGGGACAGCGATAGGAACAGCCTGATGGTAAATGGCGAGGGTTCTATGCAGGCAGGCGTGGCTCCACTACTGAATTGCCCTGGGACTTTGGCCAGTGGCCTCAGTTTCTTCATCTGTAAAATGGGGCTGGTATAACTCCTCTGTCTGAATGAATGAATGAATGAAATCAATAGAGAAGCCCGACATATGGTCAGTGCCTCTCACCATCACCGAGGACTTAGGGTCCCACCTCTGTGGCTCCCTGCGCAGTATCTAAGTGAGAGTGGTAGGTGCCTTGCTCTTGGAAGAGCCCCACGTTTGGTTTTAATGCTCTGCCTTCACCGTCCTGACATTTTCAATAATTTTTTAACAAAGGCTCCTGTATTTCCATTTCATCCCACAAATTATGTGCCCAATTCCGGCTGTAGGTTTCTCCCAGGGTCTTCCCCAAATCACATCCTATGAAAAAGCATTGAGGGCCTAGGAGAGGGGTCTACTTTGGGGCAGAAGCTGGTGGGCGGAAAGCTGTCCAGAACCAGATCTAGAAACCTCCCAACTCAGCCTGGATACTCCCCTAGGGCCCTAGGCTTGCAGAGGCATGGAATCATCATTGGCCCTCAGCCTGCAAGGAGAAAAATGCAGGAGAGAGAAATGGGGTGCCCGGCCTGGCTGCCTGAGTGAGACCCCTCCCTCCCCCTCCCTGCCTCCTTTCTGTCTTCGTTTGTCCTTTTTCTCCCCGCTCTTGGAGCCTCTTCTCAAGTTCTATCCCACCTTTTTTCTCCTCTGTTTTCTCAGGTCTCTCTTCTCTTTCCCTTTATTCATTTTTTTTAACTTTATTTATTTAAGAGAGACAGAGACAGCGCAAGCAAGGTGGGGCAGAGAGAAAAGGAGAACAAGAGAATCCCAAGGAGTTTCCACTCCGCCAGCTGTGGAGCCTGACTCGGGGCTGGAACCCATGTACCACAAGATCATGATGTGAGCTTAAACCATGAGTCGGACGCTTAACTGAGTCACTGAGGGGCCCCTCTTGTCTTGCTCTGTAAAGTCAACGGGTACTTTAATCCCTTCTTCCCGGTTCATTTCGGTTCCGTTTTTTATTCTTTCTTGGTCTTGCTTTCCTGTCTTCTCTCTCCTTCCTTCTGATTCTGTCTCTTTGTGGCTTTGAATCTCATTCAATTTCTCTCCCTGCCTTTTCCTGTGCGTTTCTCTGTCTCCTTTCTTGCTGCCTCTGTCTCCTCCCTGTTTCTGTGTCTCTGTTTTCCCTCTGCCTCTGTCTCTCTCACTGTCTCTCTCGTGGTCCCTGTCTGCATCCCGCCCCTGACCGGAGCACCCACCCCCACCCCCACCCCCGCACCAGCCCCCTCTGCCAGGGACTTGGCTGTCAGGCTGCTCGCGTTGTGAGCTGCCTTGAAATTCTTGACATTCTCACATTCTCGCGGCTGGATTTTTTTTGCCGTCCACCTCTGTTAGAAAAATCTTTTGACCTTTGAGATTCCCACAAAAAGAGCAAAGTACCACCTGGGGAACAGGCAGCTCCTGCAACAAAAACCCCACTCCCAGGCTTTGCGTTTTTAAAAAAGACTCACAGCCCCGGGGTTGTGTGGGCAGACCTGCCTCTGGCTGGTTCCCCTCCCACACCCGCTGTCACCACCGAGGGGAGTAGAGCTGGTGACAATTTTGTTTTCTGGAGTCAACATGTGCAGCAGATGTGCTGAGAAGTGGTCTCTTAATCCTGCTGAGCCATTTGCCACAAATCCCTCTTGTCACAATTTAGCTGTGAGTTTAGGAGCGTGACAAGAGGGGCGCAGAGGGGAAACGGGACAAGGCTGTGAAAAGATCCTGGGGAGATGTTAAGAACACAGCAAGAAAGCCAGACATCCCCGGGCTCAAGGCTGGCCATCTAAGTAAGGGCTGGAAAACCTTGGGAAACGTGACTGCCAACAGTCACACTGTGCCTGGTGTCACAATGACCTCTGCACGGATAATCTGGTTTAATCCTCCCAGCAACCCTGAAAATAACAAACCAGGAGAGAAAGGGAAGCTGAGGCCCAGAGAGGCTGGGTAAGTGGTCCAAGGTCACACAGCTACGTGGTCACCCTTCAAAGAGTCAGATTCCTGAGCGTGGGGGTCTTTGGGGAGGTCGTGGCTCCTGGGACCTCCTTCCCAGTGCCCTGACCACCACCTCAGTCCCCAAGGGAAGGTCTCATCCATCACAGGCCGGCCCCTGAGAACCGCCCCGCTGCCTCTCCTGCTGTTCTTTGCTGCAGAACGGGGTCCACGCCGTCCTTGCGAAGTCAGGGAACCAGAAGACCCTGGTTGTCAGGAAGGATGGGTATGCGAGGACGGAGCACTTATTTTCAGCACGTCTCCGGGGGAGGCTGGGTCTGTTTCATAAGCACCCAGAGCTCCAGCCAGCGGCCTCCCAATGAGTGTTTCTGGGCCACTAGAAAGGAGGCAACCACGTGTGGGGAGTCAGCAACTCCCTTCCGGAAACGCAGCCAACGCCTCAGACAGGCTGTTCTCCGGGGAGGGCAAGATGGCCAGCAATCGAAGGCATTTTCTCTTTTCGCATTTGAACGCGTCTGAAATCAGGGCGTAGCTTACAAACGACGCGCCTTCGTAACGAGTTGGCGGTACCTTCTCCGGGGCCTGTAAGAGGACGGCGAGTCCTGTAATCAAAGACGGAGGCCTCCGTCCCAGGAGCCAAGGGAGCCCAGGGGCGGGCTCTCATTGGCCCAACCTGGATCACGTGCCTCGCCCTGGCCAATCACTGCAAGTCTGGTTGCAGTGCCTTGGTCAGGTGCCTCGCTGGTGTTGGGCGCTGGGGCCAGCACGACCTCAGCAGGTGGAACGACAGAGTGAGGGGTGGTTTCTGAGAGGACCATCAGAAGGGAGGGCTGTGGACTCTGGCGCCTGTGCTACACAGGGTCATCCTGAGATTCGGTGAGACTGTGTGCGTGAAACCCTGGGCCCCTAGTAAGCGCCCATACTCTAGTCTGGTGTTATCATTAAAGATGTTAAGTTGACACGTTTCACCAGACCCACTTCCAGGGGCGGCTGGGTGGCTCAGTTAGTTGAGCCTCCGGCTTCCACTCAGGTTATGATGTCACAGTTTGTGAGTTCAAGCCCCACATCAAGCTCTGTGCTGACAGCCCGCTTTGGAGTCTCTGTCCCCCTCTCTCTCTCCCCCTCCCCCCACCTCTCTCTCTCAAAAGTGAATAAACATTGAAAAAAACCCACAGGAACGTAAACAGATACTTGTACGTGGAGGTTCATAACGGCACTATTTACAATAGCCAAAAGGTGGAAACAACCCAAATGGCCATCGATAGACAAATGACTAAATACATTTTGGTATATCCGTGCGATGGAATATTGCTCGGCCGTGAAAAGGAATGAAATATAACACATGCTACCATGTGGATGAACCTAGAAAGCATTACCCTGAGTGAAAGAAGCCAGGCACAAAAGGTACCATATTATGTGATTCCATTTATGGAAATGTCTAGAACAGACAAATCCATGGGGAAGGTAGAGTAGCTGCGTAGTGGGTGTGAGGTTTTCTTTTGGGGTGATTAAAATGGCTCGGGCTAATACAGAGAAAGACAGATACCATATGTTTTCACTCTTATGTGGATCCTGAGAAACTTAACAGGAACCCATGGGGGAGGGGAAGGAAAAAACAAAAGAGAGAGAGAGGTTGGAGTGGGAGAGAGCCAAAGCATAAGAGACTCTTAAAAACTGAGAACAAACTGAGGGTTGATGGGTGGGAGGGAGGGGAGGGGAGGTGATGGGTATTGAAGAGGGCATCTTTTGGGATGAGCACTGGGTGTTGTATGGAAACCAATTTGACAATAAATTTCATATATTAAAAAAAATAAAAAATAAATAAAAAATATAAATAAATGAATAAATAAATAAATAAAATGGCTCGGGCTTCAGATAGAGACAGTGTTGCACAACACTGTGAACGTATTACATGCCGTTGAATGGCTCGCTTTCAAATGGCTAAGTTTACGTTAGTGTGTGAATTTCACACCAATGAAAACAAACGGGGGGGAAATAAAGTAAAAATAAATATACAAAAAGCCCGCGCAGGACGTATCCACAGGTAAGGAGGGAAATGAGGCAGGGAAAGAGAGGCGGTCAGTATAAGGTGCAGCAAACAAGCGTGTAACTTGCTTCATGCTGTTCTTTTCCACCTGGGAACCCTGGAAGCCAGTGTAGACACCCACCTTAGTCTCTGCATCCCAAACCGGGAGAGAGCAGAGATCATTGCTTTTCCCTTCCCATCAGTCTTTGCGGGAGGGCAGCTCTCAGAGGGCGCTAATTCCCCGACACTGCTGGCCTGTCACCTGTGCCAACAGATGGGGCCGTCTGGAGAAATCCCTCGGGGCAAGGAACACAGGTGCAGAGAAATGGTAAGGGCCGTTGAGGACACGCGGCATCTCCTGCAGATTCTAAGACGAGAGTACAGACGACAAGACAGACAAAGGTCTAAGGTCTAAGGTCTTAGACAAAGGTCTAAGACAAGACAGACAAAGGCCTTTCTTCTGTGCCCAGATGGCTGGTAAAATCCAGACCAAACAAATACAGGTGCCTCCATTTGCATTTGTGACAGTAGCAATGTCTTTTGCTGAGTCTCACTGAGGATTATTATTATTTTTTTTTAAACTGTGCCACACCCAGCTCATTAGGAAGCTGGAGAGGAGGGTCCACACTGCTTCGCTCTGAAAATGCCCCATCCCCAGGCCACCCGTAATTGGACTTTTGCAGGTGGGTCATACCCCTGCTGGGAATGTCTCCCCAAATCTAGCAGGACCTCAGGGGCTGTGAAAAATGTATGCCCCTCTCTCACCCTCACACACCAATATGTGAAACTCATGAATTCTTGAAGAACTAACGCAACCTGAAACTCCCTAGCAAGACAAGCTAGGGCTCCCGGGAATGAATTCCACAAGGAAGGAAATGCCAGCCAATGGGCATGGAACCGTCCCTTGCCAGAGCCGGCTGGTCCAAGCGCCGCGATCACACGTTCACAGGCAGCAGCCGCCGCACCTGTTCTGCTGGTGGCTTAAAAGTAGGACCGAGATGAGTGGGAGCGACTTGGTGAGGTAGAGAGGAACAGTCTCCAGGCCCAGAATGCTGGGGTGAAAGAAATGACTTCATCTCCATCACTCTGCTTCTCTTTCTTTTTTTCTTTTTTTTTTTTTAAATTTTTTTTTCAACGTTTTTTATTTTTTTATTTTTGGGACAGAGAGAGACAGAGCATGAACGGGGGAGGGGCAGAGAGAGAGGGAGACACAGAATCGGAAACAGGCTCCAGGCTCCGAGCCATCAGCCCAGAGCCTGACGCGGGGCTCGAACTCACAGACCGCGAGATCGTGACCTGGCTGAAGTCGGACGCTTAACCGACTGCGCCACCCAGGTGCCCCTCTGCTTCTCTTTCTTTACAAGGTCAAGTTGACCGGGTCAGAGAGAGCCTCGGGACGCGGTAATGTTGCCATTGACTCCCACCAATAGACTGACGCGCGCTCCCCGTGGTAGCTGATATGTGCTGAACCTGTCACCGCCTCTTCAAAACACTGCTGGTTTCCATGGAAACAAAAAAAGCACTTAGAGCCACTTGGAAATCTCAAGGCGAGATGTCCAAAACGATGCCTGCAGGGTATTTTTTTCTACGACCTGCTCTGAAAGAGACACAACAGCGCGACTTTGCGAAGAAGACACAAGAAGATACGTGATCATAAGAATGGCTTGACACCGTTTGTGGATCCCAACAGCCTGTCTGGAGTCTGTCCCTTTAAAAATAAGCTCAAGGGATATATTGGGGGAGGCACATCCACTGCTCCACAGGCTCCTGACCTCAGACACGGTTTTGTTATGGCCACAAGCCTACTTGGTGTTCACGGAGCGTAACAGGACAATACAGCGACAGGACCCTTCATACACTTGCCAAATGAACCCAGAATTTCTTGCACGCCAATCTACCTCCTACTCTCAGAGCTAAAAAAGAGCTTCTCAGCTCGGATGATTATATATCTATTTTTTCAATCCACTCTGTAAGGCGGTAAATGTGAAACAAAAGATAATGTCTGCCTTTAACAGCTGTCAGATTGGCATACTATAAGGTGAGATTGTCTCTTAACCTCCTAGAGAAGATATTCAATTTGTTTTTAAGAAGTTCAAAGAAATAACTAGACAAACTGGAATTTAAAATCTTCTCTATTAATGTGTATAAAAACTTGCCAGCCACATCTTCCTATTCTGACTTTAGAATTTCGTTTGCGCCATTAGAAAAGCGTGGCTTTATCGTCTTGGGGTTTTTTTGTTTGTTTGTTTCGTTTTTGTTTTGTTTTGTTTTACAGATTTTATTTTTCAACTGATCTCTACACCCAACGTGGGGCTCGAACTCACAATCCCGAGATCTAGAGTTGCATATTCTACAGACTGAGTCAGCCAGGCACCCCCCTCATCCTCTTGGTTTTACTCCTGATTCGAATCATTAGGGGAAAACTTCCGGCTTCTCCACTTCACATGGCGGAATCAGCATTTTTTTTCCTTCCGGATACCCTGGGGTAGAAACCTGGAAGCAACCTAGACTCTGCTTTCTCCCTCAACCGCCCTGTATCAGTCAGCTCAGGCTGCCAGGACCAAATACCATAGATGGTATTCTGTCTTAAACAGCGGAAGTGAATTTTCTGGTGGTTCTGGAATCTGGAAGTCTGAGATCAGGGCGCCAGCACAGCTGGGTTCTGGTGAGAGCCCTCTTCCTAACTTGCAGGTGGATACCTTCTTGCTCTGTTCTCACATGGCAGAGAGAAAAAGAAAAAAGAGGAAGAGAGAAACAGCAAGCTTTCTGGTGTCTCTTCCCCTTCTTAGAAGGACACTAATCCCATCATGAGAGTCTGCTCTCATGACCTCATTTAAATCTCACTGCCTCCCAAAGGCCCCACCTCCAAACACCATCATGTTGGGAGTTGAGGCTTCAACACGCATTATAGGGGAACACAATTCAGTTAATGGCATCCTTGGATTCATCAATCACCAGATCTGGTGCATTTTATCTTCCAAATACTTATCTGGTTCTTTTTCTCCTCTCCATTGCCACTACCACTGTCCTAGTTGAGATGTTCATCATCTCTTGTGAAGACTATTGCAGTAGCCTACTAGCTAATCTCTCTGCTCTTGAACTTGCCCTCTTTAAATCTGCCCTATTATATTAGCCTTGTTTTTCAAAAGTTGAGGCCAGATAGCATAGAATGGGAAGCCAGCCATCATGGGAAGATATAAGTATAGGGGGTGGATTGTATTAGTCACAGTTGGTGCTCTACCTGTTGGAAAGCCCAGCCGCCACTACCACAGCCAAAGCCTCCACTGCCCCAGTGCTGGCTACCTTGCCTCTTTTGGGGTGAGGTTGAGGTCAGGCATGACCTCCATTCAACTTGCCACGGCAGGAGCTGTGGCTCCACCACCCAGGTCCATGACCACACCAGACTCCTTAAGACGCTGCTCTTCTCATCACGTCTACACTTGGACAAAGCTCCATAGGATAGGGCCGGGGATCTGGCCTGCCCAGCAGCTTCCCAAAAAGGCCACGTGAGTGTGTGGATTTCTTGCCCCATGGGATAAACTGGATCCAATGAGCATCAAGAGACTCTCTCTTCCTTTCTTCAGTGAACTGGCCTGAGGCTCAGTATTTCTCTGCAGCCTGTCCAGAGATATCCTATGTGACTGAACAACTGGCTGTACCTCTTCACAGCCCCTTGATATTCACTCACTTTGCCTCCTCCTTTGGCTTATCCCCACCCCTCTTATCATCACCTGCCCACCCAAATATTGCTTCCTCTGTATCAGCTTCCCTGTCTCCCCACCATCCCTACCCCACAAACAGGTCCAAGCCAGATACCCCTTCTGTGTCCTTCTACAGATATCTGCATTGTTGAAACGATCAGCTTTACTGAATGCTACAGCCCCCATCACTCTCTAATAGACACTGAACTCATTTCTGTAATCTTCAATGCCTAGCACCATGCCTGGAACACTCAATAAGGATTTGCTAAACTGAAAGCCCCATTTTTGATTACTTTATGAGGTCTAAAATAGTGAAAGAGATTTCTACAGACATAAGACACTGAAGAAAGGCATTCCTGGACATAGAGACAGCCTGAGCAAATACTCATTGGCAGGAAATTGCCACTGTATAGGGGATAGGCTAGGCCAGGTAGGTTGGGGCCCTCTTTTGGAAGGTATGGACAGTCAAGCTGATGAGTCTACATGTCTTTTTGTGCATAAATTGGGAGACTTTGAAACCGGAGAGTTGTTTCAGAAAGCTTAAGTTGTTGATGATGTGTGGCATGAATGGGGGTAGGGGGTTGCAGACTAGGGAATGGTGTGGCTCAGAATTGCTATGACAGCAGAGACAGTGGGAAAGAGACAGGGGAGGTAGGATCTACTGGATGTTGCAAGCACTCAGGGGTGGAAGGAATCAAAGTTGGCTTCTAGTGTTCAGAATAAGGCTCTGGGAGGATGCAGGGGACAAACAGAAACTGGAAAGACAGCAAGAGTTTTTGGTTTGGGGCTGGAAGGTGTTAGAAGCCTTTTCCTAAAGGAGAAGACTATTTGCTGTAATACACACACCACCACCGCCACCATCAGCAACAGCCGACAGCCAGGGTGGGTGGTCCTAACTTTCATTTTTGCCACTACTCTATCATCAGTGATGAGCCTAGGAGTAAAATAACATTTCCACAAATTCAGAGGGCAAGAGCCATCTGTCCGGCCAGTTTATGCTTTAAATGTAAGGTGAGTCAGCAAAGGCAAAAGCGTCAGCCCCCCACCCCCACCCCAGCCTTTGCTTTCCCTGAAAATCCAACTAAACATTCATACTGAGGGCATGTGCTCTTGAGACTCAATGATATATTCCTTTAGGGACAGGTAATTAATGTTTGTGGGGCAGGGAAGCAAGCCAAAGAGGAGGAAAGAGAAAGGGGAAGTTACGTAACAATAGGAAAATTCCTCTTTCCTTACATCAACTCACTGAGCTTCTGGAAAGGAGGAAACGGAGGTTGCATATCCAACAAGCTGTTACTATTACTGCAGTCATCGTCATGTTCACGTTTCAAGCACAGATTCAGTGCCCAGCTGTGGCTGTTAATTGGTCAGTAAGTTAAGAGCATTCATGGAGCATCACTTGGACAGCTGACCTAAAGGGAAGAAGAGAAGTCCAAGTTGCAATCCCTGTCTCCCAAGCTTACTCTCTCAAATGGGCGCTCCAAACACACAGGATCATTTAAAATTAAGAGACTAGACACTATCCAACACAGTAAAAGGCTAAAGGTAAAAATTCAGTGTTTTCATAGCGTGCAAGCAAGCAAAAGTGTTTGGGGAGCCCAGGAGCGCCATCTTGGGATGGACAGTTTGGAGAACATTCTCTCCTATTTTTCATCAAGTTATTCTCGGCGGGCTTCCCCAAGGTGATATATAAAGACGGGAAGAGCTGGGGCGCCTGGGTGGCTCAGTTGGTTGGGTGTCCGACTTTAGCTCAAGTCACGAAGATCTCACAGTTCGTGAGTTCGAGCCCCACGTAGGGCTCTGTGAGCCTCCTTTGGATTGTGTCTGTCTCTCTCTGCCCCTCCCCCGCTCACGCTCTCTGTCTCTGTCTCTCTCTCTCTCTCTCTCTCTCTCTCTCTCAAAAATAAAATAAACAGGGGCGCCTGGGTGGCTCAGTCAGTTAAGCGTCCGACTTCAGCTCAGGTCACGATCTCGCGGTCCACGAGTTTGAGCCCCGCATCGGGCTCTGGGCTGACAGCTCGGAGCCTGGAGCCTGCTTCCAATTCTGTGTCTCCCTCTCTCTCTGCCCCTCCCCCGTTCATACTCGGTCTGTCTCTGTCTCAAAAATAAATAAACGTTAAAAAAATTTAAAAAAATAAAATAAAATAAACATTAAAAAAAACTTTTTAAGACATGAAGAGCTGATATATGGAGTGCTCGGATATTACAAAGTGATCCTGACATAAGTGAAGAGGAGAAGTCCATTCCAGAAGTGAGAATGGTTGAGAGGATCCATCTGTTTCTATAAGGCAAGGCCAGAATGTCTGTGTGGAGTTCAGAACCTCTGCACCAGAACCACCCAAGCTGCTGGTAAAGGCAGGCCCCGCATTCCACCCCGAGACTCTGATTCAGCCGGTCAGGACCAGGGACAGAGAATCTGCACTTTGAACCAGCCCCTGGTGGTGATGAGGCGCCCTAAGTTTGAGAACCCCCGCAAGCCTTTCTCCTGAGCCCTTCCATTGCCACCAATGCGTGGAATCACTCTCTCATATTCAATTATTTGTTCAAATATAGGTACTGAGCCTTGCTGCCTGCCAAGCTCTGTTCTAGGTGCCGGAGATGCACGAGACAACAAAGAGACAAAGTCCCTGCCCTTCTGGAGTTTATACCCCTGGTGGAGGAGACTAACAATAAATAGGTAGATAGACAATAAATGTGTAATCTGGTGACAAGTACCATGGGGGAGCTAGGCGGGGGAGGTTCTCAAGAGGACCAACAGAGTGCTGTTGCACATCCAACGTCGAGGGGGACCTCTCTGACAATGACATCTCAGCAGAAACCCGATCCTTCTAAGTCCCCTGAGACTCTTCACTGCTTTTCCCCTCCCCTGGTCCTCCTTCCTTATCCTCCAAATTCATTCCTTCACCAATACTTACCCAGCCTCCCGTGTGCCAGGCTGATCTCTCCAATACCCTACGCCCAGCCTCATTAGGGTTGTTTCTCAGCCATTCTTAGCAGTTTTTCACAAATTTTCACACTCCTTCCTGGCCCGCCAAGGCTCCCCCGCACCCTCACATTCGACGACCCTCCACCTATCCACCCCCTGTGCTTCCAGGTGTTTCGCTCTGGATTTTCAGCCTCCCAGATCCACATGGTACTTCCAACATCCCAGTCTGTATGACAACCTACAAGGGTTCCATGATGGCTGGAGGAAGGGAGCTATGCAATGAGCTTCATGATCCTGCTAACTCCTCTTGTGGTTAAGCAAGATCCTCAAGTTGGAAACTTGGATACAAAGGGTTAAAATGTGTATGCTTTGGCCAGGAAGGAGGCTGGGGACAGGAGGAAATGAATATTTGCGAGCACCTTTAAACCAGACAGCGTATTAGTGATTTGCCTATGCTATCTCATTAATCCTTACAATAATATATACAATGGAATACTACTTGGCAACGAGAAAGAATGAAATCTGGCCATTTGCGGCAATGTGGATGGAACTGGAGGGTATTATGCGAAGTGAAATAAGTCAGGCAGAGAAAGACAGATACCATATGTTTTCACTCATATGTGGATCTTGAGAAACTTAACAGAAGACCATGGGGGAAGGGAAGGGGGAAAAAATTACAGAGAGGGAGGGAGGCAAACCATAAGAGACTCTTTTTTTTTTTTCAACGTTTTTTTTTTTTTTAATTTATTTTTGGGACAGAGAGAGGCAGAGCATGAACGGGGGAGGGGCAGAGAGAGAGGGAGACACAGAATCGGAAACAGGCTCCAGGCTCCGAGCCATCAGCCCAGAGCCTGACGCGGGGCTCGAACTCACGGACCGCGAGATCGTGACCTGGCTGAAGTCGGACCACGCCGACTGCGCCACCCAGGTGCCCCCATAAGAGACTCTTAAGGACTGACAACAAACTGAGGGTCGGTGTGGGGGTGGGGGGAGAGGGGAAGGTGGGTGATGGGCAGGGAGGAGGGCACTTCTTGGGATGAGCACTGGGTGTTGTATGGAAACTAACTTGACAATAAATTATATTTTAAAAAAAATCCTTACAACAGTATTGTGAGGTAGGTATTAAGCCCATTTAACAGACAGACAACTGAGACTCAGAGAGTAATCCACGTCTAAGACCACCTGGCCAGTGATGGATGGAGCCAGGATTCAAACTCTAGATCCCAGCCTAAAGCTCCTTGCTTTCTTCCACCAAGTGAACTGAGAGTTTGTAAAGGGGAAAAAAAAAATTCTGAACGGTGCATCTCAGGTTAACAGAAATCATGACAACTTTGCCAGCTAAAGACTCAGAGGAAATTTGAGTCCACAGCCTTTCAGTTCTAGGTAGGGCTATGTGTCAACCAGCAAGTTGAGTTTTCAACAGTCACATCGCGACCTGACCACCCTCCCATGCCACTGCCAGATCAGCTAGATAGATTCTGGCAGGGCCCATAAATTACCAACTTAGACAGGCATAAGCAAGAAAAAAAAAAATGCAGACAAAAAGACAAGCCAAAAGGAAGCTTACAAAATAAAAATAAAAATAAACTAAATCCTAATGCATCCGGTTCAGGCTGGTGCAAATCCCCAGATGCATGAAAACCAAATTAATTAATGAGAAATGCAAAAAAAAAGTCTTAGCGCCGTGGAGCTGTCCTAAATTGATTTACTGTGCTAGGGCTTGTCCCAGTGAACCAGGTGACTTCCAGGTAGGACTTGGTGGTGCTCACCTTCTCCCTCTAGGAATGTGACCTACCACGAGGAGGCTGAGACTGGTCTCTTCCAGACAGACTTCTTTCCCCCTGGAATGCAGGAAATTCTGGCTACCTGCAGTGTGTGGAGGCAGCTGGCCCACCAAGGATGCTGACGCCAGGTCCCGGGCCCCTCCCTGGAGGGAACCAATGCCTCTCGGGTTGCAGCTGCAGAAAGAGGGAGGAGACTCGGGGGACAGGATGGTGAGCTGTGGAGGCAGTGGTTTGGACATCCACTCGGTGAGTCATGCCCCCGGCAGCTTTTTTCAAGAGTTGCAAATTCCAGTAATAGCAGATCAGGGACATCTCTCGAGGGACTCCGGGCCAATCGAAGGTGCCTCCTGCCTCATCTTGGCAGTTCTGAGCCTGCATCTGAAAGGCTTATCTTCAAAACCAGATCCTGAAGTGTTCCCTTGCTTTATCTCTGGGCTTCCTGCAGCCCGGAGGCGATTCTGCCCTGAACGTGAAAGAGTCGGATGATAGCCATTGTGGGTAGACATCACGCCTGAGTGTGGCCCCTAGTCCAAGCAGGGATGCGATTTTCTTTTTCCACGTCCTGGAGGGTGAACCCGGTATCTTCCTTTCGCCCCTCCAGGTCTGCTCTCTGGCTTTCTCCTCCCAGTTCACTGCCTCTAGCGAGGCTGACCTGTGTGGTCCCCACCAATGGGCTCCCTCCCCTCTGGCGTCCAGTTGGGTATGGCCCATGGGGAGCCCCAGCAGGAGATCGAAAGGCAGGGGGAGAGTGAGGTCGCAGCTTCCTCTTTTGTGGGGTCCCCAAGGCTGACTGTGTCCCTTATGAGAAGACAGCAGACCTCTCTAAACAAATACCTCTACCTCCAGAATCTGGGAACCCCTCTCTCCCTTGTCCCTTCAGGCCTAAGTGGGCAACAGCGCCCCCTGTCACTAGCCCGAGGTACTGCACCATTCTTGAGATTGCCTTAAACTGAGCCCAACTTCTTATTAAAACCCTCTCAAATGATCCCCTGCCTGCCTTCGGGGCACCTGAGTGCTACTAACCCCTTAGGTGAAAGCCAGCCTTCCCTGCCTGTCTCCTCCCCTGATGTTGCTGCCATCCCCACCTACCCCAACTAACACGGGGGCTGGTCGACAGCAAAGACTTGTTCGGGATCCCTTGCAAGTGTGAAGCAGGACCCATGGTGGGCCGCTTAGAACAAAACTCGAGCTCCTTCCCGTGCCTGAAGAGGCCTGAGCCTGCTCTCCAAACTCGTCCCCCCACCCCATGCTCCCTCTTCTCTGCCCCAGTCACGTGGGCTTCTTAGCACCTTGGAAATGTGTCAAGTTTGTTCCTTCCCTTTGCATTCACCCTTCCTTCTTTCCCTCCACCTGCTATCAGGTCTTGGGGGCCGTGGTGGCACAGGGCAGGGGTGGATTCTCATAGTTGTCAAGTTTAATCGAACTCCTGCAAGTTCCCTGAGGCAGACATTCATTTTACTTTTATTTTTTATTTATTTTATCTTTCGGCATCATTGTGTTCTGGGAACGCCTACAGAACATGTCAGGTAACATAAACAAGGCAAGGGGCCAAGGCTAATAAAAACCATTCAGCCCTCTTGGTCTGGCTTTTGTTTTCCCACTTTTGACAGAGACACGGAAGCAGAGAAAAATTGCTTCACTTTTTTATACACACACACACACACAGAGAAAAATTTCTTCACTTTTTTATACACACACACACACACACAGAGAGAATAATTTCTTCACTTTTTTATACACACACACACACAGAGAGAATAATTTCTTCACTTTTTTATACACACACACACACACACACACACAGAAAAATTTCTTCACTTTTTTATACACACACACAGAATAATTTCTTCACTTTTTTATACACACACACAGAGAATAATTTCTTCACTTTTTTATACACACACACACACACACAGAGAAAAATTTCTTCACTTTTTTATACACACACACACAGAGAATAATTTCTTCACTTTTTTATACACACACACACAGAGAGAATAATTTCTTCACTTTTATACACACACACACACACACACACACACACACGATGCAGAGTCAATGATGGTGGCAAGTGACAGTCGTCCTTGGTGTTGGGGAACAATAGGGAGTGGGAGGAGACTAGAGCAAACCACCTGCCCGCCAGTTTGCTGTTTTGCAGTCATCCGGCCCCCGTGGTGACCAGACATTGCCATTTTTCAAGAGAAGCTGGGAAACCAGAATTTTACGTAGTGTGTCCTAATTTTTAAATGTGGGCAATTTTAAAACCCCACGAAGGCCATGCCGAACACATTTTTGTGCCGGATTTTCTGCATGGGCTGCCAGCACTCAACCATTTCCATATACGCAATGAGCATAGCACATAGTACATGTTCCACAATTAGGCGTTCGATAAATGAATTGTCTTCCCAGCTGGCTTTGCAGAGCTTAGAACTAGTTGACGAGCAGTACAACTTCCCTCCATGGGGAAGTTAAAAAGGTGAAAAGGTAGAAAAGGTGGGTTCACAATGGGAGGAAGTTTCTCCATATCCTGGAACTTCAGGATATGGCTGCTCTCGGGCTAGGATGCAACCTACATGAAATTTCATGAAGATTACATTTCTATACCACTTGGTCTGGGGCTGATGTGGCTTAGCTTTCGTTGATAGGGTCATGCCCACCTTGTAGTTCCCATCCATTCTGATGATTCTCACCATGGTGTACTGGTTGCTAAACAATCTAGGTGCAAAAAATAGAAACCTAGGGGCGCCTAGGTGGCTCAGTTCGTTGAGCATCCAACTCTTGGTTTGGGCACAGGTCATGTTCTCATGGTCGTGGGACTGAGCCCCGCGTCAGGCTCTGCACTGGCCATGGAGTCTGCTTGAGATTCTGTCTCTCCCTCTGCCCCCTCCCCTGCTCGTTCTCTCTCTCTCTCTCTCTCTCTCTCTCTCTCTCTCTCTCAAATAAAATAAAAAAGGAGACATATAATGATCATAATCTCTTACCACCAAGAAAGGCTCTTAGAGTTGGGACAGGAAGCATGCTGTCACGACATGAGCTAATTCATTTAGTGGTTGAATTCTATTCCAGGTTTTGTAGAGGGCTGATTCTTATGTAGAGGGCTGGCCTTATGAATCTGGCCATGCTTCTCATGTCTGTCTTCCCATCTCGGAGAATTCTCAGTTCTCACACCTACCTTCCACGCCCAGCCAAAGCTATTCCAAAGCTTCCAGAGAACAAGGAATGAATGGAGTACTCCAGAGGTAGGTAATGAGCCAAATGCAGTGCCAGGTGACCCAGTGGAAGGCAGTGGCAGAAACAGGTGATGATTTGGAGAAGAAGTTTTAATTAATTCACTTACTCCACTCTACAGAGCAAGCTCTCCCCAGGCTTCACGAGCAGCAGGCTCACGCCTGGTTCTAGCTATTTGCACGGTAAACAGGAAGTTCACCGTCTGTTCAAAGGCTAAATAGGTGTTAGCTCGGCCCTTTATTGGATCAGCTCAAGGTGATTTAGTTTGTTCCGGAACACATTCGACATTTGATAACATGCAAGGGTGGTTCTGCTTTCTGGACAAATAGAATCACTCAGTGTATTTTCTAACCAAGCAAAGTGCACCATCCAGTGTGATAAATCTATTTCAATCTATAAACTCATTCCCTACAATTTCTGGTGCAGGCTTATCCTGATATTTCCCAGAGCAAAGCTTCCCAACTTTTATTTGCCCTACAGGGGCTACTGGGAGCCTCACAGTTAGTTGGAACACAGTTGAAACAGCTGTGTTCTTGCAAATCTTCAAATAGCTCAAGTCATGTTGGAAACCCACAACCCAAACTTTCAAAGCCAAAGTTCATCTTACCTGATCAAATTGCCTTTTCTTTTTTTTTAATATATTTTTTTTACTGTTTATTTATTCTCGAGAGAAAAACAGACAGAGACAGAGTGTGAGCAGGGGAGGGTCAGAGAGAGAGGGAGACAGAATCTGA
The DNA here is from genome assembly GCF_028018385.1 of Neofelis nebulosa. NCBI lineage: Eukaryota > Metazoa > Chordata > Mammalia > Carnivora > Felidae > Neofelis > Neofelis nebulosa. The sequence continues at coordinate 69,474,177 of NC_080792.1, forward strand.
AGCAAGCTCCAGGCTCTGAGCTGTCAGCACAGAACCCGACACGGGACTCAAACTCACAAACTGCGAGATCGTGACCTGAACTGAAGTTGGACGCTTAACCAACTGAGCCACCCAGGTGCCCCTCAAATTGCCTTTTCTAATGTATAAATGTGTCATAATTCAGACATTCATAGAGGATAATAGCACACACATTTATGTGCCTGCCACCCACCTTCAGCTAATCTTAATAGTTTGCTTTTTTCCTTTTATCTTTATAAAGGAATAAAATATCACAATGTGCCCCTCCCTAATTCCATTCCCCTCCCCTCTTCCCTCCTTCCCCCAAAATAACCACTACCCTGAATTTGTATTAATCATTACCACATAAGACTTCAGTATCAATACAATTATTAACACATGTTAATGTATATATTTCCCCAAATATATATGTATATATGCATGCATATGGAATATAGTTCTATATTATATATATATATATATATGTATACACACACACACACACACACACACACACACACATAATATTCCCTCAACAGTATACTGTATTATTTGCATGAGTTCACACTTTATGTTATGTTTCACATGCCAATCTGCAGTTTGCTTTTCCAGCTCAATATTGTATTTTGGAGATTCATCCATGTTGATACATTTAGCTCTGCCTCATACCATAACTGCTGTCACATTTTGCTTTGTTCGAATTTTTGTGTGCATTTTCCTCTTGAATGTTTGTCGCCCAATTTTGCACATGTCCCAATGTGCCTTCTTGTCCCACTCTGAAAACGTCTCTAGGGCAAAGGCTTTCAGAGTTACCTGCCTGCCACCCACTATCAGAAATGGATTTCACAGAGGCAGCTGTGCAACACACACATGCACACAGACATACAGTATAAGACACTGTCAGAAATACTCTCATAGGGGTGCCTAGCTGGCTCAGTTTGGTGAGGCATGTGATTCTTGATCTCAGGGTCATGAGTTTGAGCCCCACACTGGGCACAGAGTTTACTTGGGAAAAAAAAAACACATAAGAAATAAACTTAAGAGACACCTGGGTGGTTCAGTCAGTTAAGCATCTGACTCTTGATTTCGGCTCAGGTCATGATCTCACAGTTCATGAGTTCAAGCCCCATGCTGGGCTCTGTGCTGACCGTGGAGGCTGCTTGGGATTCTCTCTCCCTCTCTCTCTCTCTGCTCCTCCCCAGCTCGTGCATGCATGTGTGTGCCCTCTCTCTCGCAAAAATAAACAAATCAACATTTTTTTAAATGAAACAAACTTAAAGAAAAGAAATACTCTCATAATTTCTATTGTAATTCATTCTGTTTCATTGTCTTAAATCGTAGTCACGACTTACTTTATTCATTTTAGACCTGTCAGTGAGACCCCCCAGTCTGAAAATCCATGCCCTAGAACCAATGCCAGGAAGCTGGATGGCAGGGACGAGTGTGTGTGCTCACCTGTTGTGCTCATTTATACTTCCCCAGTGTGTGCAAAAGCACCTAGTACTCCACAGTCTCTCTGACACTTGGCATCAGTTGGCGTTTTAACATCTGCCAACATGATGAATGCAAGATGGCATCCCCCGGGACTTACTCTGTATTCCCGTGATGAACGGGCGTCACAGCACCTTGCCCTGGGTTTCTTGGCCATTTTGTTCCCTCTTGCACGCCTTGCCTGCTTGTACCTTTTGCTCAATTTTTATTAGGTAGCTTCATTTGATCTTTAGCTTTCTTGGCCCTTTGCTTTTCTATATAAACTTGGTGACCAATGTATCTTGTTGCACTGAAAACACTGGGATTTACATTAAAAAGTGTTTCAACTTTAAAGATCACTAGGGGAATCTGTCATCTTTATGATGTTGTCTCTTCACATCCATGAATTTTGCATACGTGGTCATTATTCGCGATTTATTCTGGGCCCCTCAATATTTTTATTTCACTTTTTCCATCTTCCCCATTTTAGTTAAATTCTTTCCTGAGTTCTTTACAATTTTGTTGCTATTAGGAAGAGTTTTTTCTGTACCTCTTTCAAATGCCTCGTATTTCTTTTTCTTGCCTTATTGCCTTGGCAGAAAATCCAATACAGTGTTGGATAGGAGTGGCAAGAGTGAACATCCTTGTCTTGGGTCTGATCTTTGAGGGAAAGCATTTAATCTCTAACCATCAATATAATATCGGTTGCAAGTTTTTCATCAATGCTCTTTAAAAATATTTTTTTAATTTTTTAAGTCTATTTATTTATTTTGGGAGACAGCGAGGATGAGTGGGGTAGGGTCAGAGAGAGAGAGAAAGAATCCCAAGCAGGATCCACACTGACACAGCACAGAGCCCAATGTGGGGCTCGAACTCACAAACTGTGAGATCGTGACCTGAGCTGAACTCACGAGTGGGATGCTTAGCCAACTGAGCTACCCAGGTGCTCCTCATAAATGGTCTTTATCAGACTGACAGAGTTCCCTTCTCTTCCTACTTTGCTGAGAGTCTTTCCTCACGAATGGATGTTGAATTTTGTCAAATGCTTTTTCTGCACCTATTTTGTAGTATTTTACTTTAATTTGTTAATCTGATGAATTGTATCAAAAGATTTCTCTGGTGTTGAGCACTTGTTCATTCCTGAAAAATAATTTTTAATGTAATCTTGAAATGTATTTTAAAAATCCATTTTTAATACCGCCAACAACATACTAATATTTCCTTTTCAAAAGCTAAAGTGTTTCTGTATAGTATTTGCAAACACACAGCATTTTCCTAGAGGATGCATGAAAAATTGGTTATAATGATTGTCTCAAGGAAAGGGAACCGGATGGTTGTGGGATAAGGGAGAGAGGTACTCAAGGATTGTCTCAAGGAAAGGGAACCGGATGGTTGTGGGATAAGGGAGAGAGGTACTCCTGGTAACCATTTATTTATTTATTTATTTATTTATTTATTTATTTTATTTATTTATCCTTTTTGCATTTTGTTCCAGGCACATTTAAATCCTTTTGAATCAAATTACAACATTCCAGAAAATGCTGGAGTTCCTTGTGTCCTCTGTGCCTAATGCTTTTTCCTTCTTGACCTCCTCCCGAAGTTACAACTCATGAATTTGGGGTGCTTCCTCTGCGGGATATTCTTTGCATTTGCCAACATTGTAATATTTTAAGTTTTAAAAAGGAGAACATACTAGTGTATTCCTCTAGTGCTTTTCTCCTGCTTTTGTATAAATATATGTATATTTATATAAAGTAGAGTAATGTTTTATGTTGTGTGTATGTGTTATGTAGATGTAATCATACTGCAAGCATAATTCAGAATTTTTTTGCTCTATTATTAGTTGAGGAGCACTATATATATATATATATATGTATGTATATATGTGTATATATATACATGTATATACACACATGTATATATGTGTGTATATATATGTATGTGTGTATATGTATATATGTGTACATATATTTTTTTAAGATTTTATTTTTTTAAGGAATCTCTACACCCAACATGGGGCTCGAAACCACAGCCCCATGATCAAGAGTCACATGCTCTATGGGGTGCCTTCATGGCTCAGTTGGTGAAGCCACCAACTCGCTTTCCAAACAGGTCATGATCTCCCGGTTCATCAGTTCGAGCCCCGCATCAGGCTCCATGCTGGCAGTGTGTAGCCTGCTTAGGATTTTCTCTCTCCCCCCCTCTCTCTCCCCCTACCCCACTTGTGCTCTCTTGCTCTCTCTCAAAATAAATAAATAAACTTAAAAAAAAAGTGCTCCACCGACAGAGCCAGCCAGGCACCCCTAGGAGCTTTACGTCGTTACATATACATCTAAGCTCCTCCTTTTAAACAGTTGTACAGGATTATATAATAGAAAACCATCACTACTTTGTAATCTATTCTAGAGTCTCTCCAGGATGGATATAGAGCAGTGAAATTGTTGGTTTTTAAGGTATACACATTTCTTGTTTGTTTGTTTGTTTGTTTGTTTTTAACAAATACTACTCAATTTCTCTCTAAAGGGACTATATTAGTTTCTTTAATGCACCAAGCAAGCATTTTCTTGAGTGACCTCGAATGAGCAAGGCATGTTTCTCTCTGGACCTCCAGTGACTCCATCTGCAGGAGGAGGGAGCTGGGTGGACTCCATGAGTGTATGAGATGGCATAATGATAGGTTGTGCAACCTCAGAGTGGGTCGGGAAGGACTGCCCTGAGGAGACAGCCGGAGGAGGAGGGCGCGGGCGGCAGCCAAGCTGGAGGCAGGCAATTTAGACTCACTTGGCCCTTATCGTGGCTCCTCCATTAGTGCAATGACAATTTATGTGGAGTTCTCATCCAAAAGCCCCCCCGGAAGGCCTGAATACCGTTTTTCTCTGGGAGAACTCCCCTCCCCTCCCCACATCCCAGTATCTCCCACAGGCAGAAATGGCAAGCAGGGTTAGCAAAATGTATAAATGGTAACACTGCCATTGAACAAATAAATACTTTTAACAAATACGGAGCAATATAATTGTGCCGGTCACAGATAATTACAGGATTTATAGATGATATTAATTCGTAATGCACTACAGATGGTGTGATCCAGGAATGGAACACACATTTACAAGTCTATGAAGAATGCTTTCCTTTTCAACCCTGTCGGGGTGATGCTCTGACTCAATGTATAAGCACCTTTGGAGAAGTCTTCGTTTGAGCAACTTCCTGAAAGTGAGATGGACCAAATTCCCTCCCCCTTTCTCTTCCCTACCCAGGTTCAACTACTCTGAGGCTGGCAGTGAAAAGAGACATCTTGTTTAATGTTTCTAAATCGGATGACTGTGTTGATTACCCACACGTTGAACAAATCTGGATGTATTTTATGGTTTCCCAATGTATGCATTCTGGTTATTTTAGTAGAATAAGAGAAGGGGAAAAAGGTTCTTCCTCCTTTGGAGTAAAGACAAGGGAAGAGATGACAGGGATGAAATGGATTCTAAGATGTGGTAGAAAAGGGTTCGGGGCCACAGCAGATGTGGATTCTGAGCCACAGTCGAGGTGGGCTCCGGGGAAGAGACAAGATGGACTCTAGGACGTGGTAGAGGTGAGTTGTCAGGTCAGGGACCAAGTGGGTTCTGGGACAAGGATGAGAGAGATATGTTCTGGGACAGGGATGAGGTGCATTCTGGAACATGGTGGAGGTGGGTTGTTAGGTCAGGAATGAGAAGTGGGTTCCTGACGGGGACGAGGTAGATTCTGGGACATGGTAGATGTTGGTTCGGGACAAGGGTAAGGTGGATTCTGGGATGTGGTAACGGGAAGTTCTTAGGTCAGGGATCAGATGGGTTGTAGGACATGTGTGAGAGGGGGATTCTGGGACATGATTGAGGTGGGTTCTGGGACAAGTACAAAGTGGATGCTGGGACAGCCACCAGTAGATTCTGGGTCAGGACCCGTGGACTGTGGGCCAGCCATCCCACTCGCGAGTTCCCAGAACCTACCCATGCATAGTCCCCCTGGAGCCCCGAACATGTCCCATGGCCTTTGTTAGCTCATCCGTCTCCCACAGGCCCGAGCTCAAACATCACTTCCTCATGGAGTCCTCCGCGGGGAACCTCCCCGCCATCACGTTGCCCTTTTGCTTCACATTCTCATTCTCCCTGTACTTTCTCTTCTGCTACTCTGCGGGCCAGGTGATGATGCATTTACACCTGTGATTCCTTGGGTACCCTTGACTCCTGGCCAGACTGTGACTTCTCACGGGCAGGCGCTGCGTGTGCCCCGCTCCCCACGGAGCACAGGGCCAGGCACAGAGAGGCTGCCCAACAGTCGCTTGCATCGAACGAAGGAGTTTTCCATGACACTAGGGATCCTGTGTGATTTACGGTTTCTTTCCAAGTGCCTGAGCGGCCTTCTAAGTGCGCGGCGAATCAACAAATAAAGGAAAGAAGGGTGTCGGGCGAGAGGAAGTGAGGGGGGAAAGAAGAGGGAGGGAAAGTGAAAGAGACTGGAAGGAGGAAGTGTAGGAGGGGAAGCCGGGGCAGGGACGGAGCCCGGGGGAGGGGGAACAGATTGGGGCACAGAGGGAGAAACGCACAGCGAATGAATGAACGCCCGCCCGGCCGCGCGCACCACCCCCCCGCCCCGCGGGCCAGTGCGTCCTGCGCGCCCGGCCCCCGCAAAGCCGCGCGAGCAACCCCGCGCGCGGCCAGCGCTCCCCACGCCCGGGGGTCCGGGCTCCGCCCCGCCCCGCCCCCGCGTCGGCCCCGCCCCGCCCGCGCCCGCGCCCCCTCCCCGCGCCGGCCCGGCCGCGCACGGCATTGTGGGAGTTGTGGTCCGCGCGGCCCCGCGGAGCGCAGCGCGGCGTCGGCACCGGCGGGGGCACCGGCTCGCCTCCGGCTCGGGCTCCCACGGCGTGGGCCGGGCGGTGGCCCCGCGGCGCGGGCAGGGGGCGTCTGCGCGTCCGCGCCCTCGGGCGACGGCGTCGCCCCGGCCCCAGCGTCCGCCCCCGCCGCCCGCGCGCAGGTAAGCGGCGTCTCCGGGGGGCTGCGGGGAGGCGGGGGGGACGGCGCGGCGCCCACCGCCCTCCCCCCGGGGAGAGGGGGAGGAGGAGGGGGACGGGCGGCTGCAGGCCCGCGGTCCCCACGCCCGGCGGCGGCGCGGCGGCTGGGGATGCTAGCGGACGCCGGCGCCCTCCCGCGCCCCGCATCCCGGCCGGGCCGAGGGGCCCCGCCGCCCCGCGTTCGCTACGTGCTTAGCGCCGCCGCCGGGGCTGGCTGTGTTTGCGGCGTGCCGGGCATCACCCTCCTCGAAGCCCCTGCCCCGTAGCGGCGCCTTCCCCGGTGTTACCCGCGCCCCCCCCCCCCGCCACAACCCTCCTCCTCTTGACCCTCCTCCCCGGTCTCTTTCCCAGCCTGCTCTCCCCCCTCCCCCCAGCCCTGAGCGTCACCCACTTCCCAGATTTCCCGCGGTGACCCTCCTCCCCTGTCCCATGAGCTATCACCATAAGCCACTTTCCCTAATCTTTAGTTGATTGCCCACTTTTCCAGTCAATAGTCACCTTTCCGTGGCCCCATCCCCCTCCTCCCCTGACCTCCTGGTGGTCACCATCTGTGTTAACCCATCCGCTGCTCCCCCGTTTGCCCCCACTCTCCAGAGTGGGTGGATGCTGAAAAAGGTGGCCCGGAAAGTGAGGAGGAGAGGTCTCTGGTTGCCCATGGGGAAGGGCTGGTCCTGGGCAGCTCAGTGGGTCCTGGGTGGAGAGAGAGTGACCTGCATGGCACACATTGCTTGGGGTTGCTCTCCTCCTTGGGGGGCTTCTGGGGTGGCCTGGCCACAGCCTGGGAGTGACCAGAAGCCCTTTAGCACAGGGCAGCCACTTAGGTTGTAAGGTAAACTGCGTTAGCCAGGTTAGAGCTGAGTCTGTCCCCCAGATGTTCATCATATCAGAAGTTATATTTCATTGGACTCGCTCACCAGCTGGTAATGAATTTGGACCCTGTTCCCCAGAGCTGACTGACCTTTAAGATCTGGAGTTCTTAAAGTGCAGGACTGCAGTACAGGTCCCCGTCCCTAACGAGGACAGACATGAAACAGATGTGTGAGGAAACTGAAAGTCACTGTGGTCGCTGAGCTGGGAACTGGGGAGGGGGAATCCGTGCCCTTCCCACTGGAGCCTTGGGGGTTGTTCCTGCGTCCTGTTGAGTGTCAAACGTTTGAACCAGTGCTTAATACGCTGTCAGTCACCCTGCAAATGTAAGGTTGGGTTTTTTTTTGTTTTTTTTTGTTTTTTTTTTTTTTAGTGTCACATTTCAGTGGTGAGCTTTTTAATCCATCTTTGGGCTCAGGGGCCTGCCAGCATAATTTGGCTAAAAGTAACTGGCAGCAGGTAAGACAAGTCCTAACTTCAGCTCTCAGTGCTGTCTATGAGGACAGAGTCCGAAGCTGGGTTCAGGGTATCTGGATCTTTTGCTGCCTTTTGTTTATAGCTCAGCCCAGGGAGCGCTCATGGCTGATGTTGTGTAGAATGACGCTGGAGAGGGTAAGCGGCCCGTATGTCCAGTGGAGAGATCCCCTCATCACCCGCCCTGTCTTCCAAGTCTTCACTGTGCTTGGGTTAAGTGATTAGCAGGGCTGATGGGAACTGACACGTAACAGGTGTTTGTTAAATTATCACCGTCTCACTTCTCATTTAAGAAAAGCCTCTTCTCCTGAGAGACTCAGTTTAAAAGTTCCAATTAGAGGTTTAGCTCAGTGAAGGGGGAAATCCTTTTAGTAAAAGTGCTGGTTTATCACGCAGATGACAGTTTCCTGCTGAATTGCAGGAACCCCGGGGTTCTGTTTGGGAGACAGGCTTGCAAACAAAACAGAGGAAAACCATCCAGATTTTCTTTCCCTTTTCCTTGAGAGGAAACCTGCCAGTTATGGCTGGGACAGAAGCAGGGGCACGGAGGGGTCTGTTTTCATGCCGTGGGGCCCAGACCTGGGAAGAAATGGAGAACGGGTGCCAAAGAAAATTGAGCTGCTAGCCTCCCCACTCTTGTATTTTTCCTAGAAACATACAAATGGCCCCGAATATTTAGCATGTGTGTTTTCTGACTTAGGAAACCTTATAGTCAAGTGATCCTTAATTCGACCTAGGCAGGGAAAGTGCAAGTAGGCAGTTATATGAGCACCTGAGGTTTGTTCTTTTTCATTTTTAGTTTTGCAAGTCTGGGACCGAAAAAACAAAAACAAAACAGATGTGTGGCGGTGACAATGTCCAGAATTGGCCTTCAGGGTTGCTAGTCCTGAGATACCTTTCCCCAGTGCCCCACCTTTGCCTTGCTGGCTGATCAGCATGGGGGTGCCACATGTGTAAGCAGTCGTCAGCACATATTAAACGCCTGCCGTGACATCCTAAGTTCTTACAGCTGTCATCATTCACCTCCCTCCAGGGGGATGAGCATGACCCGGTCTGAGTGATGAGGAAACTGAGCAGGAGGGCAAATGACCCGCCCAGGGTCCAGCCCACCCCCAGTTTGGGTTGTTGGCCTGTCTGCCAGCCTTGCAAGAATTTTCCAGCCAAATGTCGTCCCCAGAGAAAGGGGAGGGCTTTTAGAGTTTTTAAGGAGTTGTTTTAGTTGCCTTCTATTCCCAAGAGAGAGAAGAGAGAAGGTAGAGCACAAAATGATTTTTCTGAATTTATTCGGCCCCTGGCGCCGAGGGAATGTATTAGGCCTGGAGGAGCTCACAGACCTGGCTGTTCTTGGATTAGAAAAAAAGCAGCCTGGACGGAGGGTTTCAGCTGGGAGACACGGCTGGGGTTTGATAGACACGGGCAACCTGACTGCTGGGCTCTGATCATACTCTTGGGCTATTAGGATAATCAGGGTGCTAGGCACCGGCCCTTAACCATTGGTGGGATATGTGGCAAAGAGACCCGAGAGGGCTTCTGTTTCCTTCTCCCCCATCCCTTCTCTCATAACCTGTGCGTGAGACCAGCAAGGAGCCTCCCAAGCAGGTAGACAGAAGTGCCCTGTGTCTGCCATGGGGATGGCGTCCTCTTCCAGCTCGGTGTAAGCCCAGCCCATGTCCGAAGGGCAAGAGAGATTTAGAAAGAATGCCCAAGTGCCATGAAAAGAGAAAGTAAAATGGGGATTTACAGCTCCTTTGCCATTTTTAAGGATTCTTTATTTATTTAAGTGATCTCTCTGCCCATCGTGGGGCTTGAACTCCCTGACCACAACATCAAGAGTCGCGTGCTCCACCAACTGAGCCAGCCGGGCGCCCCCTCTTTTGCCATTTTAAAGATGCTTTGGAACCCAGGCCACTCTGTAAAGGTACAGAGACCAAAGGAAAACAAGCATTTATGACATAGCTACTGTGAAAGAGCAGAGCAAAATGGATGGACCTGATGCTGAAGCCAGCGGTTGAGGTCCCTGTCCTGGCTGCGTGAACCTCTCTGGGCCTCAGCTTCCCCATCTGTAAAATGGAGCTAATCACACCCCCTAAGGATGACACAGAACAGGCCGGGCGTCTGTACTTCTCAGACAGTACTAGATGCAGATTAAGCGCCACCAGCCCTTTGGGCCTCGGGGGCTGTGATAAAGTGGGAGGGGACACACAAGATTGAGAAGTGTGCCCCCTGCCAGCGGGGACCTTACAGGATGCTCCGGGACTGTGCGCTTCAGAGGATTTGCCCAGGTACAAAAAAACTGACGCTGGTCTACTTTCCTTTTCCCATCTCAGGTTTGGACGTCCTAAAAAAATCCTTTCACGGTGACCGACCCCGCCTGCCAGGGTGGCGTGAAGCGGCTCCTTCCAGCCTCCGTGCAGTGACTTTTGCCGGGAGTGGAGTGGCGAGCCCAGACGTCTGTCTATGCCGCCCTTGGCGGGCTCCGAGGAACAGTGGCCGCCATGCCTCCCCCCACCCCAGCTGCCCCGTCCCCCGCGCGCTAAGCTGCATGGTGTGGGTGCCCCCGGGACCCCCGAGGACTGACTGCCTGACCTTGCTTCACACCCCCACCGACAACCCGGCCCCCCAAGATGTCTCTCGAGTGGCTGGTGGCCTGGAGCTGGTCGCTGGACGGCCTGCGAGACTGCATCGCCACGGGCATCCAGTCGGTGCGGGACTGCGACACCACCGCCGTGGTCACCGTGGCCTGCCTGCTGGTCCTGTTCGTGTGGTACTGTTACCACGTGGGCCGGGAGCAGCCCCGGCCCTACGTGTCCGTCAACTCCCTGATGCAGGGTGCGGACGCCAACGGGCTGCAGAACGGGTACGTGTACTGCCAGTCGCCCGAGTGCGTGCGCTGCGCCCACAACGAGGGCCTCAACCAGAAGCTCTACCACAATCTGCAGGAGTACGCCAAGCGGTACTCGTGGTCCGGCATGGGCCGCATCCACAAGGGCATCCGCGAGCAGGGCCGCTACCTCAACAGCCGGCCCTCCATCCAGAAGCCCGAGGTCTTCTTCCTGCCCGACCTCCCCACCACGCCATACTTCGCCCGGGACGCGCAGAAGCACGACGTGGAGCTGCTGGAACGGAACTTCCAGACCATCCTGTGCGAGTTTGAGACCCTCTACAAGGCTTTCTCAAACTGCAGCCTCCCGCAAGGATGGAAAATGAACAGCACCCCCAGCGGGGAGTGGGTCACCTTTTACTTGGTCAATCAGGGGGTTTGCGTTCCCAGGAACTGCAGGAAGTGCCCACGGACGTACCGCTTGCTCGGAAGCCTTCGGACCTGTATTGGGAACAATGTTTTTGGGAATGCGTGCATCTCCGTGCTGAGCCCCGGGACTGTGATAACGGAGCATTATGGACCCACCAACATACGCATCCGATGCCATTTAGGTATGTCGCAGGGACGGGGGTCTCCTGACTCACGGTGGCCCAGGCGGCGTGAGAAGCTCGGTAGCCAGAATTGTGCCTTTTCGCTTTCTTCACTGTCCCATCAAAGATTGATGAGTTGCATGTAAACGTGTCTCACAGCAGAGATTGAGCCGAGAAGGGGACTTGAGATCGGTATTACCCGACAGGTAATACAGAGAAAGCTCTGTCCGGGGGACGGAAGTGGTGATGGCAATGGTCTCCATCTGCGCTGTCCAAGTACAATAGCCACTAGCAGCGGGTGACCGTTGAGGGCTGGAAATGTGGCCAGTGCAGGCGAGGAGCAGAATTTGTCACTTAATCTGAATTTAAATCGGCCCGCGTGGCTAGCGGCTACCGTATTGGACAGCGTATCTCTAGAGCCAAAGGCTGTTGTAACAGTTGCTGAGGTTCATGATGACATCCGGGAGGCCGCGAACGATGCCTTAGCGCCTCCCGAATGGAGGGCGAAGTCACGCTTGGTGTTAACACTGATTTTGTTCCGCTTCTGGGGAAATCGGTAACTTGCGTGGCGGTGGTTTCGAGAACAAGGTCAGAGTCCGCGTGGCCGTGTTTGCATCCCGGCCCCACCGGCAGCTAGCTGTGTTACTTTGGACAAGTCACTTCACCTCTCTGGGCCTCAGTTTCCTCATTTAGAAAAGAGGAGGGGAAAAGATCGTCCCCTGCAGAGTTGCCTTGAGGGTCTGCTAAGAGGAGTCTTTAGTCATGTGGAGCGAGGACTCACCCTTTAGGGGGGTTTCACGACAACTCCTTGTTGTCACTTCCCCAGGATGCCCTGTTCCTGGTGAGTCTCTAATGGGACGGTTACCGGGGCGAAGGCGCCACCAGTTAGCATCCCAGACTGGGGGAGCGCGCCCAGAGCCTGCGCAGGGTCCAGCTTCAGGAAGTCTGCGGCGTGGGCTGCCTTGGCTCCAGAATGAAGGAAGAGAGCACACGTTGAGGGGTGGGGGTGGGGGGGCGACCTAGGCTGGAGCAGGGGGTTCATGAGTGTCCCGCAGAGGAAGCCCGGGGCTGCCCGGGGGCACCTGAGCCAGACACCTGGCCCTCCAGCCCTGCTTCCCCCAGAGCCCTCTGCTTCCCCTGCCCCTGTGTGGGGATCCCGAGGAAGAGGTGACTTGGACAGAGGGCTTTGCCACTTCGAAAAACAGCTAGATTCGAACAGTTGACTCCTTGAATATTTCAAGAGCAAAGGGCAGGGCCGAGGCGCACCAGAGGAGGTGTCCTGGCTACGTGGGCAGCTGTGGGACTCTGGACAAGTAACTGAGTCCCTCCGTGCCTCAGTCTCCTCCTCCGTAAAATGGGGAGGCGGCACTTACCTCCCCAGGATCGTTGACCGGGTTAAATAGTCTCTTCTGTGGCTGCAGAAGAGGCAGCTCTACCTTTTGTGACGAAACACGTGTTGGGCAGTGTAAGAAAGGCTGCCTAAGACGTGGGGCCTCAGGAAACCGTGGGAAATGATCAGGTTTCGGAGAATCTGCTCTGTGGGCCCCACCTGCCAAGTGATCTTGGCCGGGACCCCAGAACTCCGAGCCTCCGTTTTCAAGGAGAAAACGGAGGTAAAAATACCTGCCTGGGGGCTCTCTGGGGGGTTAGAAGTGGCACGTGTGAGGTATTGGCAGGTGGAGGGCAGTCAGGTAAAGGGCACCCTGATCCAGGAGGTGAGGCGGTCACCTAAGCCATCTCAGTAAAGTCACTGTGCAACACACCGGGGCACACTGGGGTCAGAGCTCACGGGGCCACCAGGGTGGAGTGGAGGAGCCACCCCCCTTCCCCCACTGCCCCCGCACGTGGCTTGCTGTGGAGTCCACGGTCGGGCTGAGGTTAGACCGCTTGGGTGGGAGCAAACCGCGGAGGGCCCCCGTGCGGGGCTTCGGAATTGAGGCTGTGGGCCGTGGGGAGCGGTGCTGGCTTCTTGTTTGAAGGTTGCCTTTGTAGGTTTTTAAAGAGCTTCGGAGTGACACGTAGGGAGGGGCGTTTGTGGGTTGATACAGAATCCAGGCAGGTGTGTTGAGTAGCAAGGGCCGGGGGCCACAATGCCTCTCGTGTGTCCGCGCAGTAGATGCGCATGTGTAAGCCATGCCCGCGCGGGCCCTTGTTAGGACCTGTCGTTCCCTCCTCAGCTCAGCTCATTCTCGCCACCAGCAAAACTGGGCCGTGTCATGTTCCCTTGGACAGCCAGCAGCCTTGGAAGAGGTCCTGCTGGATTGTGGCTGCTCCCCCACAGCCAGGGCAGGCTCCGTGGTCGGGTTTGCTCAGCATTTCCTTCTTTCCACTGTCATGCCCACGTTCACATCCACCCCGGAAGGAAACAGAGGTGTGTTAGGCTCACGTGACCTTGTCGGTGACCAGAGAGGGAGTCCGGAGAACAGGGTCGGAAGCAGAGTGACGGGTATGTCCCTGGCAGTCACGCCTCTGCCAGCTTCCCTGGCTAAAGTGCAGGAAGCACCTGGAGTCCCTGAACCGAGCTCCTGACTCGCCAACCTTTGTCCCCTTTTCCTGCCTTCCGTCTGGGTCGGGTGAGGGGAGCTGTCCCCACCGACAGTTGAAACCCCAGCCACTGCCCCGCCTTCGCCCAGTCTCTTCATTTGCCAAGGACAGCGTGGAGCCACCTCCAGAGGTGGCGTCACTCCGTCTGGACCCCACGTAGAGCCCTGGGACGAGCTGTCACCGAGCGTGTCACACAGCAGATAGCACAGGGCTGGGACGTCCCGACCGCGTCACCGCAGACCTCCAGTAAACACCGTCTGATGCCAACTAGGCAGATTTACCGGGGAGGCTGCTGTCCTTGCACGTGGCCAACCCTCAGGAAAGGGCAGGTGAAAACACACGAGGGTGTTCAGCCCATTCACACTAGTAAATAAGCAGTTAGACTCTCGTCGCCTCCCGTGTGCACGCTGTTGGATCTCTCGGCCGGCCGGCTGGGTGGAACCAGCTGGTGTTCGCCTTGCCCACCTGTTCAGCATCCTCAAGTGGGGGCCGGTGGTGGACAGAGCCCTCTCTTCCCTTGACCTGCCTCACTGAGTGGCTGGGGACAAAGCAGCAAGCCCTGCGCCGGAGGACGCGGGGCCTGTCTCTGTCCCCGAGAGCCACCTGAACACTCTGTCTTGGGAGTATCGATCGTTTCTGCCAACCGAGCTGGTTTGCGGGCAGGAGGCAGGAATGGTGGGCCACTGGAAGGTGGGGCCAGAGTGAAGGGGAGAACCTGAAGAAAGTGAGCAGGGGGCTGGCAAGCCAGCAAGCCAGGCCATTTTTCTCTTGTACCGTGGTGACTGCTGATGAATCATTCGGTGGCCCAGAGGAAGGAGGGCTGCTTTCTGAAGGCCTGGGGTGGACTGTCTCTGCAGAGAGCGGCCAGTCCCCTCAGTGAGGGGCACCCGTGGAGAGACGTGGCTTGGAGGGCCCTCTCCATCTGGGCCCATCACAACCCTAACGCCCCCTCCCTAGCCATTAACAGTAGCGGGAGATGGGAGAGTGTGGTTCCGGAGTCCGTCACTCAGTGAAGTGTCCCATCCATAGTCAAAACGGTAACTACAAGAAGGGTCCCTTTCATACCACAACTCCTGATGGGTGACTAGTATTTATGCCACAGAGTCCAGTGTTACAAGAGCCCGTTCTTCGGAGCCAGGAGGATCTGGATTGAAATCCCAGGTCCCGCAAGGACTGCGTTGCAACTTCCGGCAGGTCACTGACCTTCTCTGAACCTCGGTGGCTCCATCTGGAAAATGGGTGAGGTGATGTCTGTAAGTGCTGACTTAGCCCGGACCTGCGCCCAGCTAGGCGTTACGTTCTTGGTCACGCGGCCCTGAAGGCAAGTGTGTTGACGTTCCCCTTCACAGATGACGAGGCCCTGGCTCAGAGAGGTTCAGTGACTTGCCCGAAGTCCTACAGCACATAGGGGTCAGAGCCAGTCATCTGGCCTCAGGTCCCATGTCCTTGTCACTCCCCCGTGCAGCCTCTTTGTGTGACTTCCTACTCTACCTGTGTTTCCAGCCATGCATTCCTGGTTCAAGGGGTGAGTTAAAATGCTCCGTTAGAGAGAACTCTGTCTCATGCTTGTCCCGAAGACTAAATTGGAGGGGGTGCCAATTGGTTCTGGGCCACGGCTGTCCCGGTAGTCACCGAAGACAGACCGGAACACCACGATCCCACCCCCTCTGCCGGTTTCCTCCCAAATCATCCTTCTTGAGAGCCGTAGGGCCGGCGCTGCCTCTCGTGAATCGTAGATGGCTGTGGTGGTGCCTTCATTGACAGACGGCCGTGCACTGACAGGGGCCAAGTGTTTCCTGAGACCCTCGGATGTGAAAGTGCACGCACGGCGG
The DNA here is from genome assembly GCF_028018385.1 of Neofelis nebulosa. NCBI lineage: Eukaryota > Metazoa > Chordata > Mammalia > Carnivora > Felidae > Neofelis > Neofelis nebulosa. The sequence goes on from NC_080792.1 coordinate 69,489,813, forward strand.
CATTTCAGCCAGGCCCCCTTTCTGGGGTTACGCACCGAGCTGGGCACCGGCCGCTTGCAGTTGGGCGCATATGGCCCCTTATGAAGGTGTGGGCCTCTTTCTTCTTGGAGCTCAGGCGTTTCCTTAGGGGCGACCTCCAGTTTCTCGGAGGGAGGCCGGAGGAACTGAGACTAAGAACATGCTATCCTCAGGCCCCAAAATGCATGTAAAGCTCGGAACCCAAAGAGGAGGACACTGTGTCAGCTCTGCCAAAACAGCCCTGGAGACAGGGCTGTAGTAAACAGAGTTCTGGGACACGGCGGGCTGTGAACCTGGCCTCCCTCGATTAACGGGGGGTCCCACAGATGGGCTTCGGGGGTCTCACAAGTGTGGTGCAGAGCCTTGACCGAGAAGCCCATGACCCCAGACCCATTAAGCCAGTGGAGGAATGCGTGCCTCCAGGGAGTGACGCTCAGGGTACGCAGCCTGTATTTGCCCGGTCGAAGTACCCCCTCCCCCCACGCCCCCAAAGAGGGCCCCGAGGGGTGAGGCAGAAGGCCCGGTGCTTTGGAATGGAGAGCTCACCCCTGAACAGGCCACCCCCGATCCCACCCGCCTTCATTGTCTCTTCTCTCCTTTTGCCCCAAAGGTCTCAAAACTCCCAGTGGCTGCGAGCTGGTGGTGGGGGGAGAGCCCCAGTGTTGGGCGGAAGGACGCTGCCTCCTCTTTGATGATTCTTTCCTGCACACTGCATTCCACGAGGGTGAGTGCCCGCGGTGGTGGTGGGGGTGGTTTTAGTTAGAGGCGCGTGTTTTTAGCACGGTTTTAGGTTTCCAGAAGAACTGAGCAGAAAGCACACACCATCCCCACGCACAGTGTCCCCTCTTGTTACCCTCTTGCATTAGTGTGGCACGTGTGTCCTAACTGATGAGCCAATATTGACACGTTATTATCTTTTTTAATGGATATTTATTTTTGACAGAGAGAGAGAGACAAAGCATGAGCGGGGGAGGGGCGGAGAGAGAGGGGGACACAGAATCTGAAACAGGCTCCAGGCTCTGAGCTGTCAGCACAGAGCCTGACGCGGGGCTCGAACTCACAGACCGTGAGATCATGACCTGAGCCGAAGTCGGATGCTCAGCCGACTGAGCCACCCAGGCACCCCAACACATTGTTATTAAACAGACTCTCCAGTCTCCGTTAGGGTTCGCTCTTCCTGTCACACGTCCTGTGGGTTCTGCCAGATGTATGGTGACATGTATCCACCGTGACAGGATCCCATAGAATAGCCTCGCTGCCCTAAAAGTCCTCTGTGCTCCACCTACCTCGTACTCACCCCTACCTCCCTGTGCCCGCTTCCCTTTATACGCTCTGCCCAGAGCCTTATGGAGCCGTGCTAGAGTCCTTGTTGAGAAAGGAGGTGATCTTCCCGCCTATGCCAAGGGACAGGATGGGTCCCTGCCCGCAAGCTCACTGTGTGCGGTCCCGCGCTGCGCGGCTCCTGGCTCCGGGACGGTTCAGACCTCTCCTCTCTCGCGCCCTCCCCTCCCCAGGTTCGGCAGAGGATGGCCCGCGGGTGGTTTTCATGGTGGATTTGTGGCACCCCAACGTGGCAGCGGCCGAACGGCAGGCTCTGGATTTCATCTTTGCTCCAGGACGATGAGAACAGTCCCCGTGCTGGAGTCGGCGAGAGCGGCCGCGGGTCAGCCTGGGCAGGCTGGGGTCCGGTCCAGCCCCCAACCCGTGCTGGGATTCCATGCTCAGAAGCCTGCCTCGACGGAAAGTCCTTACTTGGGATTTTGAGATCACGTTGGGTCCCTCTTTCCTTTGATTATTGTAAATGGGAAATTTTTGGCTTGTATTTCCTTAGATTTGTTTTTTTTTTTTTTTTTCCTTCCAGTCATTTGCTCCCGCGACTCCTTCCTGCCTAATAGCGCATTACTTTGCTCCGGGGCCGGAGGCTCAGTGCCCCTGTCCTTGCCGTATCGCTGCTCGGTTTTCCCAGTGCTCTGAAACAGCATAAGCAAACGGTTATGTGTCTGAATGTAATAACGTGAAACTTCTTGTGGTCATCTTAAGAGAAAAACAAAAACAAAACTCGACCAAAAAACTGCACACCAGAGCGCTAGAGACCTTGGCCTCTCTTGCTGTCACGGCCACACAGGGGATCCTTCGGCCACGCCGGGCCGGCGGCCAGGAGAGCGTGCAGCCCCCACGCCCGGCCGGCTTCCCGGGCAGGGTGGACCCGGTAAGGGGCGGCGCGTGGCGGCCGGGCCCCAGCGGGACCCTGTCGCTGTCGCTCACCTCACTCCGAACCCTGTCAGGCCCCTGACGGCAGGGAGCGTCCGGCTGGTGGGACTGGCGGCTTTTCCGTAAACACGGCTTCCCCGCAGAGCTGGGGCTAGTGTCCCCAGCAGCCAAGTCAGGGCTCCCACGGATCAGCTGCGGATCGTGCGATCCACTTACCTCACTGCCTACCGAAGCCCTACTGCCAAACCGGGCCTGGAAAATTCCCCGTGCAGCTGTTTCGAGTCCACGGTGATAAACGTCAAGACCGCCAGGTTGGCTGGTAGGAGCCGGGGGGTGTGCGGTGAGCCCTCGCTCGTCCAAGTGACATTCCAGGAACCACCTTCCTCTGGCAAAACTGGAATCGTAGATCCGACCAAAAAGTGTCCGTTCTGCTTTGGAGTTCTGTTGCCTATGAGTGTTTCCATTTATCCGTCTGTACATAAATGTTCAAGCGCCAGACTCCGAGACGGTGGAGGCATCGGCCCCGTGTCCCTGTCACCGCACGGGTGCATGCCGAGCGACAGCGACCCAGGCCAGTGTGTGTGAGAGAGAGAGGCCACCGGGAAGACCCACGAACCCGAAAGACCCACAGTCACGGTGCTGGCCTCTTGGTCGCCTGTGAAGGACATGGCCAGTTTGAGGCACTGATTCTAGAAACGTCCTCCTGTTAGCCGACGTGTACAAGAGTAGCCTGTGGCCATACTCGAGACGCCTTTTTTGAATAGTGCGTTACGAGCAGTGTCCGATTTATAAAGCCGTGGGGCCGTGTGGAATATGCAGTTTGTCCCACGGACAGGGCCGGGGCCGTGTCTGAACGGAAACCGGCAGCGCCTGCGAGGAACAGCCGTCAGGAGGAACCGTGATCCGAAACGCAGTAGGCCGTTACTGGCACGCGAGCGAAGAAAACCTGTCTCTATTTGGGTAAACTTTCTATACAGACATTTTTCAGCGATCAGAACGCGGGACAGGGCAGACATTTCGAACACACCTGAAGTCTTTTTACTCATTAAGTATCTTGTTCCGGAATCACCGAGGTGCATGATTTCTATACATACTGACTGCTGTACGTTTACAAAGCCAACAGCCCACGCAGGTACCCGGCTACCTGAACTCATGTCACATGGTTGGGGAACAGGAGATAAATAAAGGATCTTGCCGAAAACCAGAGTGAAGTGGTCAAGTCTGTTGTGGTGGGGCTGGGGGGGGGTGGGGGGGCAGGTGAGGAAGAAGGGTTTGTAAGGAAGAGGCAGATACACGGGAGGAAGCAGGCCCCTCAGTAGCTACATCTTGATTTTTTTTTTTTCCTTTTAAAGAGGGGTGGGTGACGCGGGTGGCCTGGAGCCCCAAGAGCAGCCCAGCTGCCTGGTGTCTTCCCAGCGCCGCAGTCCTGGCTGGGCTCCCTCAGCAGGCGGGAGGGAGGAGCACCACTCGCCCCGGGGCCGAGACATCTCTCACTCTCCTGAAGTGTGCATTGCCAACTAGGCAATTGCTAAAGTAATTTACACGCTACAGCTAAGGATGCTCAAGGTGAGAAGAGGGAGCCCGTGTGCCCGCCCGGCTTCAGATGAGAAGCCTGCATCGGCTTCAAGGCCAGACTGCATTAGGTCACGTACCGGGTCTCCCAGGCACCTGCTCATTATCCCCCAAAGTCACCCGGCTTGTCTGGGTTCTGGGTACAGTGACCACACTTGTAACATCGAATGCCCTACAGCATATGGTCTGGGAGGGGAAGGGGGATCCTAATCTGCCGGTCCTTGACTTTGCGTGATGCGTGATACAGTCACCGGCTTTTGAGAAACACTGATGCCCCGCCCCCACCCCAAAGCCACTCATTTCTCTGTTCAAGGGGTGGGGCCCAGGTCTCAGTGTTTGTTTTAACTCACTTCCTGCCCTGATTCTAACATGTAGCTGGGGCCGAGGGTCCCACTCAAGAATGGCAAGGCCTTTGAAACCAGCCAGCTCTAGGTGAAAGTCTGGACTGTGCCCCTGTGCAACGCTGGGCAGGCTACTTAACCTGGGTCTCTAACAGATGGCCCCTATTTATTTTTATTTTTTATTAAAAATTTTTTTTTTTATTTTGAGAGAGCAGGTAGGGCAGGGGCAGAGAGAGAATCCCAAGCAGGTTCCTGTCACCGCAGAGCCCGATGCAGGATTTGAACTCACGAACTGTGAGATCATGACCTGAACCGAAATCGAGAGTCAGATGCTTAACCAACTGAGCCACCCAGGCGCCCCAGATGGCCGCTGTTTGTTTTTTTTTAATGTTTGTTTATTTTTGAGAGAGAGAGTGTGAGCAGGAAAGGGGCATAGAGAGAGGGAGACACAGAATCCAAAGCAGGTTCCAGGCTGTGAGCTGTCAGCACAGAGCCTGACCTGAACTCCCGGACCGCGAGATCATGACCTGAGTGGAAATCGAGAGTCAGACACTTAACCAACTGAGCCACCCAGGCGCCCCAGATGGCCGCTATTTTTAAGACTCCCTTCCAGCAGTACCTTGTTGAGCCTCTTGTAAGATGTAACACCCCCATTCTCAGCTCTTGGGTTTCTAGGATCTGACCAGCCCCAGCTGTAGGACTGGGCTCACCATCCACACCCAGCCAGTCAGAGCCTTCCAAACCCCTGGCACTCAGGCGCTGGGTGAGTTGCGGTTGCTGTCCTTTGCCACCAGGAAGTCCTGATCCATTCTGTGAGGTTCACCTATAAAACGGGCCTGATGCCTACTTTCATAGGCATAAAGTGAGGTTCGAATAAGATAATACTGTCAAGTTCTGGGTGGATGGGAAGGGCTCCGTTCGCATTTTTTAAATGGAAATATGAGAAGCGAAAGCTGAGCACAAAATGCTGTTTGTGAGGACCATCGGGCGCTGCTGCTCGCAACCTCCCCCTACGATTTACCTCCCAGCTAAATCTTGCAAACCAGATGTAAACACAGGGAACGGGACAGAATAAGGCCATATATTTTCAAGCTGCTGACAGATGGCAGTGAAAATACTCAAGCAGATTGGGGCATTACGTGGCAGGAGGCGACACACACAGAAGCTGATTTACTTTCTGCCTCCTTCCCAGGCACCCGCCTTGGTCCTGACTTCTGATCGCCTCCCCGTCCCCCTGCCCCCCCGCTTCTGATGCGTTAGCCACCCCGGATCCGAGGGGAGAGTCTGTTTCTTCCTTGGGCACAGAGAGCACCGTGCACTCTTAAGAGATTCCTTTGCAGGTGTTATCGTCCCACGAGTACTGGGGGCCAACACTGGGGTAAAGTGGAGACAGTTGTGTGCATTTAACACAGAACATGTGGGCTCAGAGCAGCAGTTGCCGGGAACAAGGTCACGTGGCCAGCTGGAAGAGGAGCCGGAATTAGAAGAAAGGTACCAAACGCACGGTCTGGCAGCATTTGGAACCCCACCCATACCTTCAGGTCTCATCTTCATCACTGGCACGGGGTCCCCCCTGGAGATGCCATTTGCCCTCTTGGGACACTCACCGAACCCCCCACTTTCTGAGGGTCCCCACAATATGCCGCCCCTTTACATAATTACCCTTTCCTCTCCGTTCCCAAGAAGAAGACACTGAGGTTCCGGGAAATAAAGTCACTTGGCCCCGTTTCCACAGCAGTAAAGTTAAAGGGGTGTGATCTGAGCTCCGGCCCTGTCACCAAAGCCCGCGTCCCTCCACTGCGGCAGGAACCCCTTTGGGCTGGTTGGAGCAAAGGACATACGCAGTGCCTTGTCACCAGTGCGTGGGAGGTGGGGGCTGGCTTGTCTCCTCCTCCCTCCGGCCACGGGGCCTTGTGGGGTCTAGTGTTCAGGTCCCCCGGCCCTCCCCTGGGAGTGCGGGGCCCAGCTGAGCGGGAAAGCAGGGCCGAGAACACCACCGGCTCTCTGCTCGGACCCGAGGGCACACGGGCAGCCAGCTTCTTGGCTCTAACAGGATCCAAAAGCTCCGTGCATTTCATTCCCAGGAGAAAGACAGCTGATTTCAGGTTCTGACACTTAAAGTAAACAGAGGGGAAATGTTCTTTTTTTTTTTCGTTAGCCTTGAAGCCCTCGGAACCTTCCCCTTCAGCTTCCCAGATTCAACAAATGCACTGAAAAAAGATCCAGAGTCTCTTTTTTTCCTCCTCGGCCTCGTGGACAAGTGTCGGCTCCCCAGTGTCCTCTCAGGGGCCCCAGGGGACTTGCCCTTCCCATTGTCCTGCTTCTCATCCATTCAGGAGCCGACGGACCCACTCCCCTTTGCCCCAGGATGTTTGCATGGGGGCAATGCTGGCAGGGCGGCGGGGCGCGTTAGTCTCCCGTGGCCGCTGTGACCAGCTGCCACCAAAACAACAGAACTGCATTCTCACGCACTTCTGGGGGCCCACGACCGCAATCCGTTTCACTGGGCCCGAATCAGCGCATCACCAGAGTGGCCCCCCCTTCCGGAGGCTCTAGGGCACAAGCCGTCCCTCACCTCTCCGGGCATCCAGCGGCCCCCGGCATTCCTTGACTTGTGACCGTGGCGCTCCAGTCTCTGCCTCCACGTCTCCCCCTCTCGGTGTGGATCGTCCTCCTCTGCCTGTCAGATGAGGACACTTGTGGTAGCACTGAGATAATCCAGAACGTTCTCTGCATTTCCAGATTCTTAATCACGCCAGCAGAGCAGTTATCGTACGAGGTAACACAGGTGCCAGGGATGAGCACACGGTACCTTTGGGGGCCACCATTCGCACAGCACAACACAGAGCACGTCACACCCCCTTGCTGCGGGGTGTGCGGTGTCAGAGGGGGTGCGAAGGGCTTGTCAGCCGCCGAAAAGACCGCCATGGGGTTGGCACTCGAGAGACCCCGGAGCCAGTCACTGCAGCCAGGCCTCCCGTGCTACCACTGTCAAGGTGACGAGAGCCAGTGATCCTAGATGCTTCCCTCCAGCAAGGAGCCAGTTTGATGAGGCTCAGGGGCCCCCCTAGGGACTGGAGGTCCTTTCCCAGCAGGAATCTGGTTGTCCCTATGAATCACTCCAGGGGAACTTGATCCTTAAGGTTCACAAGCTGTAAATGCTGGGCAGCAGGTGCAGACTGACCCCAAACAGACCCTTTCACTCCCTGCTCATCCTGTGTTCCCTGCTCGCATAAAGCTGTCATCCAGGATGACCGGGGCATTCAGGTGTCACCTGTAAACCAAGGCAGGACAGGATCTGTCCTGCAGATGCCACCAGGGAGCACCTCCCTGGGGGCACGGGGCCCGCTCCAACAGAAGGGCCCCTGCTCTGGGGAGCCTCGAGTCTATAGGCTAATTTTGAGGGTAGGGGCCCTCCGGGCTGTCATTAAGTGATGTCCTCATAGCCACCGGAAGCTCTGCAGTATCACACAGGAAGACGAGGGGTTAAGCGTTCCTCTTCTAGCAGCCTTGGGGCCACAGTCACGATCAAGGCTGCTGCTGAGGTCCCTGAGCCAGGCTCCACTGCAGAAAGTAAACGGGACCACAGAAGCAAAGGGAAGGGGTGTACAACGTGTATGGACTTCACCTTTTCTGGATTAATCCCGGGTGGATGAGACTCGGTGGCGGATGGGGTGGGGTGGTCCTTTTCCATACACAATGGGTACGTATTGGACAGTCCCATCTTGGTGGAGAGTGGAAGAAGGTTCTCAGCACAAATTACTTTAAAAAAAATTTTTTTTAACGTTTTTATTTATTTTTGAGACAGAGAGAGACACAGCATGAATGGGGGAGGGGCAGAGAGAGAGGGAGACACAGAACCCAAAGCAGGCTCCAGGCTCTGAGCCATCAGCCCAGAGCCCGACGCGGGGCTCGAACTCGTGGACCGCGAGATCGTGACCTGAGCTGAAGTCGGACGCTTTAACCGACTGAGCCACCCAGGCGCCCCAGCACAAATTACTTTATAAAGCTGTCTTCTTCGGTCTGGTGCTGGGGGTGGGGGTGCCGGGGGGCACTGGCTGAGGGCAAGTTGGAGCCAGAGGACCGTGTGCCAAAGCAGCTGCAGCTGGGAGCCCAGAGGGCTGGGCCAGGGTGATGGTGAGCCGTTCAAGGCGTCAGCAGTGGGAGGCCACCCTCCAGACTGACCCCACCTCCTGGACAAGAAAAAAGGTGAGGGGGCTGGCCCTCACCCCCTCTTCTTGCTGCCTCCTGCCAACTCCCCCTTCTCAGCTCCAAGGCACGCATTCTAGGTCCAAGAAATGATCATCCAGGGACCTTCCCAGCTTCCTCCATCGTGCTACCCATGCTCCAGCTGCAGCTGATGGGTTTCCTCAAACTGCAGGGGAAAGCCTCACTGGTGCCCACACACCTCCATCACAGGCCTCCCAGAAAAGTGGGACAGGTGGGGCCAGGAAGGCTGGGGGCTTGGGGCCATTTGGGTGGACATTCACTTTCAGAAGAGGGTAGCCTGCATGGGGGCACCTGGGTGGCTGGAGTAAGAAGAGGGGCCAGGGCAGGGCCCAGACGAGAGGAAGCGGGGACCCGGCTATCAGTGTCAGGCTCTGGGAGCCGTAGGGAGAAAGCTGAGGGAGTGATCACAGTATGTTCCTCAGTTTTCCAGCCCGGCTCTCCAAGGTGGGAAAGGGTGTACCCGGCGTCTGAGAAACTGCAGCTTTGTCTAGCATCAGGCTAAAAAGCAGTGCCGAAGCAGTACGGAACCTAGTTTGGTGGATGGGATATTGGCATAAAAGTTGTCTTAATCATCTACCACCGTGTAACAAATGACCCCCAAACGGTGGCTCGGGACCACATACGTTTATTAGGTCACATGCTTTCGGAAGGCTGGGAATCCGGAAGCAGCTTAGCTTGCTGGTTCTGGTTCAATTTCTCCAGAGGCTGCACTCATCTGAAGGCTTGACCGGGGCTGAAGCAAGATGGCTCCCTCACACGGCCGTGGGCAGGAGACCCTCACCACGAGGGCTCCTCCATGGGCTGCTTGAACGTCAGCTTGCCCCAAATGAGGTGACCCGTGAGACGGAAGCTGCCGTGCGTTGTGTAACCTGCTCCCAGAAGTCATACTGTCGTTGTTACCATGTTCTATTTATTAGAAACGAATCACTAAGTACAGCCCACGCTCAGGGGAGGAGGAGCAGATCCCTCATTTGTAGCAAAGCATCTGTGGATGTGTTTTGAAATGACCGTTGCGTGTGGCTGTCCATGTAACTGTTAAGACTTAATTTGGGGGGGAAAGTCTAAAGGGGGAGCATCTGGCTGCTGCCTCGAGCGTGGATTCTCAGAAACAGAGACATTTTGTATTAAGAGTGTTTTTTTTTGAGGCTCAATGGCTGCCCTGAGAATGTAGAAGGAGAGAGAGGTTCCTGAAAGCAAACCCAGCAAGATTCAGGTCTGCAGACGGCGTGACATCTAGGAAAGCCAAGCAACTTGCTCGTGAAACAGATCCGGTCTGGAAGAGTCCTTGAACTCGGGCAGTTAGCTGAGCTGTGAGGAGGCAGATGACCATGGGTTCCGGGCTCCAAATTCTGTCCCCGTTTCAATACGTGACAGGTTGTGATGCCCCTGAGCTCAGAGCTGGGGCCCTCGGAATTCTGGTGTCCCAACGAGCAGGAGGCAAAGCACGACTACTTGAAAACACCCCACAGCAGGAAAGGACTGTGTGGTGTGTCTGTCAGTCATGGGCAGGTTCCTTGGCATGCTGGCACAGAGGCTCATAGTGAATGTCTTCTTGGAAAATTTAGCAGAGCAGTAGGACAGTACATGTCTGCCCTAGCTTGGGGAATGGTCCTCCTCCATCTGGGAACAGGACCCTTGTAGGCCGGCCAGTGGCAGCAGGGACTCCAGGGAGAGGCAGAAGGAAGGGTGGCTGGGCCTGGTGTGCGGGGCCAGCCACGCTGACGCTGACACAGCAGCTGCGGCCGGTCACCCTCACGGACAGACCATTCTGAAGTGCGCCCGCACTCACCTGCCTGCGTCGGTTCAGGCATGGCAAACCGCGTCCGTGCCAAATGGGTGCATGTGCGTGCACACACACACACACACACACACACACACACACACACAAAATATCTTTACCTTAGCTTTCTCACTAGCTCACTAGAGAGGTCACCATGACTCACAACTCAATAGCATCTGGGGCTGTTTTATTTTTAGCCCTGGGCAACTCCTTTCAAGACAAGACACGGTCACAAACATTAGGCACTCGTTCACCGACATGAAACTATTAACATTGCAGTTTCCAAACGGAAGTCTCAGGTACTCCCAGTAAACAGTTCAGACCCTGGTAAAGATCTCATCCTGTGTTCTGTATCACATTATTGTAAACTTTCTGCCTGGAGCATGGGCCCGGGAACACGGATGAACGCTGCTCCCTTTCATGCAGCCACCGCTGGAAAGCACAGCTTGGCTTTTGCCCCGTTTTGAGAACTCCTGTTTGAGGACCTTCACTGGAGAGGGGCCAGCTGCATGGCCCACGTCGCACCAAAGGCGCACGGCCCAGTGTGCCATCACCCAGTTCCCGGGGCTCACGGCTGCCTTAGAACCCCAGGCTCCCACCCATTTTGTCAAGACTTGCCCCCACTGTGGGTGTTCCAAAGAATAGAACTCCTGGTTTTGAATATAGTTCTAGAAGCATGCAAACGAGGTGGTTCTGGCATCCCTGCCTGCCTCCCTGCGTTGTGCGTCCAGACCTCCCGGGGGGGCCACTCCAAAGAACAGCTACCTGAGGTGTGGGGGTTCGGTCTGCTGGCTGACAAATCCCACCCCCTGCAGCCCTGCCTCACACCGCCCCCTGGACTCAGGACAACAGGGTTGCAGAGAAAATGCTCGTGGTACTAGTTAGGGTCCAGATGCAACAGCAGCGAAAAGTGGCAGGTGCCCAAGACCGCGTGTGACGGGTCAACTACCTGGCCCTGCCCCTCTTTGGTTGGGAGCCAAAAGCACCCGGCCCGGCCGCAACCTGGCCAGCGTAACAAAGCCCTTTATTGCGTGCTCTAGGTCCGCTGCCCCGAAGAACTACCCGCTCAAGCCCCAGCCTACAAAAGGAGTGACACGCACGCACGTATCATCATGTTCCTACAAGGGGAATATGCCGAGGAAACTAGAACACAGGGACTTTCAAGAAGGCGCAACTTCTGTGCTGTTCAACTTGCTCATCCTCTCCTGGGGTGATGAACTTCCTGCCGCGGCCCGGTTCAGAGCAAGTTCACCCCGTGCTTCAGCAGCTTCTGCTTGGCTTTGCCGGGGAGGCTGAAGGCACCGTCCTGTGGGCTCGGGAAGCCGGAGCTCCGCGCCGCCACCGCCAGCTGCTGGAAATAGGTCTCCTGGACGGGGCTGCAACAGGCGTACACGGCCGTGGAGGCGTTTCTGAGGGGGAAGAAAGAAGACAACGGTCCCAGGCTGCCTGGGCAGGCCTCTGACCACACAGAGACCTCGGGAGGTGCTCGGCAGGGGCCCAGCGACGCCAAATGCTGGGGGGGGGGGGGGGAGGGGGAGGGCAGCTGCTGCGGTTCGGGGTTCGACTTGCACACTCGAGTTCCAGGCTTCGGTGCCAAGAGCCATCTTCTTTCCTTTTGACTCACTGGAGGCTGGCGCCGTCCGTGGCGGCCCCGGCCACAGAGCCCGAGGTTAGGGTAAGTGCAGGACTGCGCTGGCGGGTGCACGTTTGGCTGACGGCAGAGCAGCTCCGCCAAGTGCGCTTGGGCAGCCTGGCTCAGTCCCCACCCAGCCTTACGCAGCAGCGGTGAGGGCACCCGGAGGCGCAGGGCTGGGCGATGCCGCCAGGATGACGAGCACGGACAATGTCCACGGAAGGCGGCTGGATGAGTGGGGGCAGTGAGGGCAGAGGAGAGGGCTGCGACATCAAGTGACAGGAAACGTCACAGAAGCGGAGGGAGGGGTGAGGGGCCCGGGCAAAGGAGGACCCACTAGGGAGGAAGTGACTCCAGGGCCAGGCAACCACCTGGTTCCCTGATCCTGCCTGTCGCGGACTGTTTCCCCGCTGGGCCTTAGTTTCTCCAAGTCTAGTAAAAGGGAGTGGAGTCAGGGACCCCCAGGCCCAGCTCACTGGGATCGCTGCTTCCAGGGGAGGTAGGAGGAGAATCCCGTCTTCCTCCAGCTTCCCCCTCTGGGACCTCAAGGGGCCAGAAGGGTCCACCTGGCCTACGTGTTTTGTGGCACTCGCTGGACAGCGGGATGAGTCACGGGCGAGTCCTCACAGGCACCCGGAGGGAGCACCGCGGCCTGGTGGCTACAGGCCTGGAGCTGGGCTCACACACGCATGATCGCAGCCCCGTGGCTTCCTAGCTGGGTGCCCCTGGCTAAGTTACTCCTCCTGAGTCCCAGCTCTAAGTCCCAGATCTGCAAAGTGGATATGACAACAGTGAATCCCATTGCTGAGATTCTTCTTGAGACTAAATGAGGAAAACACACAGAAACTGCTTAGTACATGGTGAGTGGTTAAGAAATGGTGGCAGCTGTTTCTGTTACTATTAAAATAAGCCACGGATGCCAACACAAAACCCCACTTGGCTCCAAAATACCGCAGGGCCACAAGGTGGTTAATACATCCCAAGATGACGTTTGACTCATTTCCATCCCTCTCTAAACAACCCCCCCCCCCAAACACACCCTGACACAATCGGTTCCCAAACCAGTGACTGTAAATGTCCCTCTAGGTTGCCAGCTTGGGGCAGCTCTGACTTAAAGCCAGAGGAGGCACATTTATTATGGGAAAATATCCTGAAATACTGACCCCCAGGTACAGGGCATTAGCACCACGTCACCATGACGGCCGAGGCCCCCGTGTGCATCTGTGGGAGTCCAGAGCCCGCGCCCCTCCCTCTCGACCACCCTGCCCGCCCCTGAACTGGAAATATGGGGACACAATGGGCACTTCAGAGTCAGAGAGACGTGGGTTCAAATCCTGGCTCTGCCCCTTAATCAGAATGTGACCCTGGGACAAGTTGCTGATCCTTTTTGTGCTTCGGTATCCGCATCTATACAATGAAGAGGAAAAAACGCACTTTCCCAAATCGTTGCCAGGATTTGGTGGAATCACAGACACACAGTGGGCCCTCCCCTTCTGCCCTCTAACTTGCCTTATGTTCTCCTACCGGTTTCATAAGAGAAGCATGTAGGGAGAGAAAGGAGAACTCAGTTGGTTAAATACTATAAATTACAATGCTAATTTATGGAGCTATACCTACCGACATGGCGATGGGTAGGATACGTCATAAAATGAAAAAAGAAACTTATAAAAACAGCACGTTAGTGTGATCCTGTTTTCTAGAAGAAAAGCTATTAGCATAATGAAAATACTGACCGTCTATGTTTTATAAGCAAAAAAGCAAACCCCAAACAACAAAACCTGGAGTACGAGACACCAAACGATTATCTGTGAGGATCTTTTGGGTGTGTGGCGGGTGAGGGGAGATGAACGTTTTACTTCACAGATTCGGGTCAGTCTGTTTTGCTGTAAGCACGTGACTCAGGTCAGATGGCAGCAACAGCACTCAGGCATCGCTCCAGGCAAGGGACAGAGGCCCCCTGTCCCCGCAAGGCGGTGGGGACCTCAGCTTTCCTCACTGTTGCAGCTTATCATCTAAACAGGTCCGAGCCCCAGGCAAGTCCCCAGAAAATACAGGATGTAGGAAAGCGTGACAGGAGGTGACGGCGGACAGGGGAGCGGACCCAAGGAGAAGCACTGGAATGTTCTTCATCTCGTGATGCGTAAGGCTGTGGCCCGGACCCCTGGGAAGGCCACTCTGGGTGCAGGACTTCAAGAGGGACCCTGGGGGACGCTCACCTGATGGTCATCTCATACAGCGCAGGCAGCCGGGCAAAGTCCGAGTGCATGAGGCCGACGGCCCGGAGAAAGCGGCGGTCCTGGGCGGTGGCCACCTGTGGCAGGTTCGCTTGCGGAAGAGGACACAGAGGTTGTGGCAGGGGACTCCCCCGGCCGACCGGCCCACCCCCGGCACCGTAGGCTGGGAGAGCGTGTGGCTCGCGGCCATGGGCGCAGGGGCCCAGGGTGCCAGCCACCTACGGCTGCCACCATGCGACGCAGCACGCGCTGTCCCTGTGAATGAGCGACGCCGGGTTTCCGCCCATGGATCCCACCGCTTTGAGGCAGACCTTATCACATATATTTGAACATGTGTGTGCTTCTCTCCAAATGTTGGAGAAACAACCAAAAAAAGACAAATGAGTAAGGGAGTGTTTGCCAAGCGGATTCTAAACTCAGTGGGAGCTGGCTCCAAGCGAGAAAGCAGCCTCTTAACCGCGGTCCACAACTCCGGGCAGAGCACCAACAACGGGGCGCCGGCCCCGAGCATGAACCCCCCCCCCCACCCCCACCCCCCACCGCGAGGAGACACCCCGGCCCCGCACGCCTCTCCTTACTGGTCAGCACGTTCTGGATGCGGTCATAATGCGTGAAGTTGTACGTCCTGCTGGGGAAGGCAGCGGCGTCTTTGGGCAGTGTCTCCTTCAGGTGGACCTCCAGCCCGTTCAGGGACGCCAGGCTGCTGTGGTACTGCGGACAGGCAGCGGAGACTTAGGGATATCCCCGTGGCCATCCGATTGAGCAAAAACGACCCTTGGGGCAGCGCCTGGGCGGCTCAGTCGGCTAAGCACGCGACGCCCGGTTTCGGCTCAGGTCGTGATCTCATGGTTCAGGAGTTCAAGCCCTGAGTCAGGCGCCACGTGGAGAGTGCGGAACCTGCTTGGGATTCCCTCTCTCCCTCTCTCTCTGATCCTCCCCCGCTTGTACACGTGTGTGCACACACACTGTCTCTCAAAATAAATAAATAAACTTAAAAAGAAAGGACTCTGACTGGCGTTTTTACCGGTTTTTAGGGAAGTACTAACTCTTGCCCTTATGTTTTGATGTTTTCCTAAAATGGCAGAAAAATCAGAAGACAGGGGTGAATGGAAAAGCTGAAAAAGAAGCAGAGAAAAATGGTCCATAACCCGACCACACAGTCGTCGCTGCTGCTGGCATCTTGGTACATCTTCTGACCGTGACTTTCCCGCCCGGGCACACATTTTCACGGCACGGGTGGCCGGTCCCACCCCCAGTGCTTCTCGCCAGGAGCCTGGGCTGAGAAGCCCCTTCCCCCCCCACCCCCCCGACCGTCTGCAGTGAGTTTGCCTCTCTCTGGGGCATCTAGAATAGTTTACCAACCACACCCCCAAACAGGGGTCAGATGGATTTCTGTGCTCTGTGGTTCAGAGGAGGAATCTGGCTGAGGAAAGCTGTCTGGGAGGGGAGGCCCAACCACCTGTATTTTAAAACAACCTCCCAGGACGAGTCACGTGCAGGTACAGCTGAGAACACAGAACTACACCATTTTGTAGGATTCTTTCTTGTTTTTTTTTTTTTTTAACATTTATTTATTTTTGAGACAGAGAGAGGCAGAGCATGAACAGGGGAGGGGCAGAGACAGAAGGAGACACAGAATCTGAAACAGGCTCCAGGCTCTGAGCTGTCAGCACAGAGCCCGACGCAGGGCTCGAACTCACGGACCGTGAGATCATGCCCTGAGCCGAAGTCGGATGCTTAACCGACTGAGCCACCCAGGCGCCCCGTAGGATTCTTTCTTTATAGAATAAAAATGGGATCAAACCATAAATAACGATTGATATGAGTTTTATAGCTTAATGATACAGCATGAACTATGCTCTCCGTCCTTAAAACTATTCTCTTGCAACGTCAAATGTCATTCTCCAACGGCTGTCTGGTAGTCTTTGAGTTCCGCTTTGGACTTGACCAAATACATCGGTCACAGCCTGAGGGACTCGGTCTGAAGCAGGGCCCCCTCCCGCTCCTGTCCTGAGGCTGCTTTGGCCACGAGAAGGCCGCTGCCGCCCCAGGGAAGCAGGTGGCTCATCCTGGCCAGATGATCAGGGGCAAGTTAACTGAATTTTCTGTGTCTCACTTTTTTTTTCCATCTGCAAAATGGGACGACGACAGGGCTGTTGAGTGCAGTAAGTGAAAATAACACACATAAAAGTCCACTGTAAGCTCTGAAAGTGCTACCCTGGGGGAAAGGCATTTTTACAGAGTCAAGAAAGTGAAAGTTATCGTCAAAGAAGAGGGATCTTTTTAACGGGCACTTTTAACCACCACTCATCTGTGGACTGTTACTCAACAGCCATGTAGAAAAATAAGCACACGTGAAAAGTACAGAGTTGGAAGTGTACTGGGCTCATGTTAGTTCTTCTCTCTGGGTGTCTTAGAAGTGATTTGCGGGGCGCCTGGGTGGCTCAGTTGGTTGAGCGTCTGACTTCAGCTCAGGTCACGATCTCGTGGTTTGTGAGTTCGAGCCCCGCATCGGGCTCTGTGCTGATAGCTGGGAGCCTGGAACCTGCTTCAGATTCCGTGTCTCCGTCTCTCTCTGCCCCTCCCCCACTTGTGCTCTGTCTCTCAAAAATGAATGTAAAAAAAAAAAAAAATTAAAAAAAAAAAAAGAAGTGATTTTCAAAGGCAATACATCTGCACACAAGGGTTCAACCTTTATATCCCCAGCGCCTAGCACAGTGCCAGGCCCCTAGTAGGTACGCAATAAACATCAACACAGTGAGCAGATAAAGGGGCAGATCCAATGCAAGCACATCCCACTTATGGGCTATTGCGTTTAAACTGAGGTGCGTGGTAAAAAAGTCAAAGGACCCAGACTCAGGGATCTCCTGGTCCGATCATCGCTATAGCATAACAGACACAGCCCTTCACCAATGCTAACGAGCCTATCTGAATAGATGGGCGCACACGCCCGCACAACCCATCACCAGGAAATCAGACCACAGCCTCGCTGGAAGTTTCTGGACCTCAGGAACCTCGTAACCGTCATCCCTTCCATCCTGAGCTGGTGCCCAAAGGAGGGGATAACGGGGACAGAAAGTGAGGTGTGCTGTTTTTCCTGTGGGTACTGAACTCTGCTTCTGGAATTTTCTGCCCAACTTGTAGTCAAGGTAAAATCACTTAAGCAAAAACACACATTCACACGATGTTGTGTCAAATGATACGCAGACGAGTTTTTACTGGGAACCAATGCTGTCATCTATATGAGGGGTCAGCAAACCATGGCCCGGGTGCCAAATCCAGCCAATTGCCTGTTTTCATAGAGCCTGAGAGCTAAGCATGGTTTTTACAAATTTAGATGGCTAGGAAAAAAAAAAAATCAAAAGAATAATATTGTGACATATGAAAATCATACGAAGTTCCAATTTCCGTATCCATGAGCAACGTATTATTGGAACACAGCCACTACGTTTATTTACATATTGTCTGTGATTGTCATTGTCTTACAAGAGCAAAGCCGAATAATTGTACAAAGCTGAAAATATGTGCTAGGTCTTGCTTTATGTTCCAAGTTCGCCAAGCCCTGATATATGCTGACACACACGTGATCCCCACGACGGCCCCAGGATATACAAAGCTGGGCTGATTCCTGGACCCTCCAGCTTCCAATCCACAGTAAAGCAAGGGGCCTGAATGTCAGCGTGTGCCAAAATGTGCCGAAGAAATGATGCACTAACATGCACTCACCCAAAGCACTAGTTTCACGGGGGACGGGTGCATTTTCACGAGGTATTTTGTGCTAACACCGTGGCACTAACCTCAAGCCTCATCTACTGTGCACAGACAGCTCAAAGTCCTACTGTAGCGATGAATAACTGATCTGATCACTGTACTTGAAGGTCGGTGAGATTATCTTGGGTTTTGAGAAAGAAACTATTGGTGGCTCTATGCTGCCCCCTGGTGTGAGCGTACTCTGTTTTCTCTGAACCATTCCCCACCTCTCTTAGCGGCTCCCCCCATACCCCTTTCCACCTGCTCCCCACCCCAGGCCGAGGCAAACACGAAGAGGTGGCAGATCATCTGCTGAAAGACGAGTTGGCAAATGACACGAGGATGACCTGGTGGTGTGTAACGTGACCAAGGAGCCCTTTCAAAGAGGGCGGGGGAGGGGGTGTCCTCACTGCCACATCTGAACTGTAGTTTACCATTCTTCAGGGGACTGGCTTTTCTAGACAGCAACAGAGGGTCTGGAGGGAAATCAGGTCAAGTGTTTTGGATGCAGGCCCAGGACAAAAAGGCAATAAAACATCTCTCCCAGTTACAAAACAGGCAACCTCTGGGCTTGGTTAACAAAACCTGCTCTCAAAACGGCAAGCCGATCAAAGTTAGTTATTCCTGACCCTTTTTAGAAAAGACGAGTTTTTCTTCTTCATTAAGCTGCCTCTCTTTCCTGGGGCCCACCCATCTGTTTCTCCTTTGCATGAAAGCCCACAGAGGCCGCTGTCCTGATATGGAGGACCTGCACGTGATAAACCAAGTCAGACCCCTCCAGGGTCAGATCAGTGGGGGAACAGACAGGCAGGGGCGGCAAGACGAGGAACGAACAAAAATTCCGGACCCTCCACTCCCATCAGGTCTCCTGGCGAGGCTGTTTTCTTCCTGGTAGAACGGGGATTACAGTGCCTACCCCCAGTGCTGTTCTCAGGCTTGGCTGAAGTAACAGATGTAAAGGCTTCAGCATATAGTGAATGCAGAATACATTTTAATCTACTTCCTTCCTCAGGAGCAGCCTGTGCTATTTTTTCTTTTTCTTTTTTTCTTTTTTTTTTTGGTGGGGGAAAAGTAAAGGTATCATATCCACTTCACTGCACCCGAATGCTGGGCCTTCAAAACAACCTGTCTACGGCTTGGCACGGAGCAGAAGAGGCCACGAAAACCATGGCATCGGGGAGAGGACGCCCACAGAACCACCACCATGCGTCCCCGTGCAGTATCAGAAGGAGACAGATAAGTCACTCAGAGCTGTGGGGAAGGAGGGTGCGGGAAGCGAACAGGCCGCCCCTGGGTACTGCGGGGTCTGTGGAGCGCGGAGATAAGCCAGCCAGGGCTGGAGAGGGGCAGCGGCTTGCCTCGGGGCTCTGTGCAGAGGAAGCTGCCTTCCCTCCTTGCTCTGTGCTCCAAGGTGACCCGCTCACTTATGGAGGGTCACCAGCCCTGCATGCTAATGAGATCAGCTTAGAATAATATAGATTTAAGAACAAAAACAAGGCAAGCCCCAGGACACCATCTGCCCTGCAGCAACTTCTGCCAACTAAGGCAAGACTGTTACTATAGCAACTGGATCTCCAGCGTGGGCCTAAGCTCCAAGCTCGGAGCAGGTCAGTTCACTGCTACAAGCAGGGAAGGGGCTGGAATGCTCAAAGGGGAGCCTTCCGGAGCCAGTCAGCATTTCAGATGCCCAAGGTCCTTTAGGAAGGAGCTACAGATCACCGCGGTTCGGTGCAGGGAGACTACGGCCTCCAGAACACTCCGCACCCGGGCTGTGGCACATGCAGAGGACAGACTCCAGCCGCCACAGAACCCCCAGGTGCCCGGGCTGGGAAGTGAGGCCCCGGGGGACAGGGGGGGGGGGGAGGGGGGGACGCACGACAACGGCTGTGCTCCCGGTCTCCACCTGCCAGTACCCCCCACACTGCCGAGGGGGAACCAGAGCATCGCAGCCCTGTGCTCTGGGAAACTGGAGGAAGCAGGGAAGGGCCAGAGAACGGACTCCTGTTGGACACCCCAGCCCCCGGCACTGTGCTCTGCGCTGGGCGCACTCGTCCCCACCGAACCCAGGGCGTAGGTACCACCCTCATCCCCTCCTCGTAGAGCGGGACTTCGGCGCAAGGGCACGCGGCACCTGTGCGCCGCCCTGAGGGGAGCACCTTCCTGCCCGTCCCCTCCCGGCAGACAGGTCTGTGCACACTCACCACTTCCTCAATGGCTGCGTCGTCGCCCAGCAGCGGCTCCTCGGCCAGCAGGGACAGCACCAGCCCGTTGACATCGTGGGTGTAGAGGTTCATCGGCACAAGCCCCTCACGGGATGTGGGGGTTGACCTCGGGTCATTTCTGTCTGCAGAGGGACCATCGTCCTGAGACTCTGCCAAGTCAGAGCCACTGGGTGTTGAGCGGCTGTCACGAACCCCAACAGGCTGCTCTGTGCCTCGTTCGCCCACGGGAAGCGTGGTTCCTTCCTGCCTCGAGTCTGAGCAAGGCCATGACCACGGTCTGCTCGTCCTTCCAGGGAGGCGGTCTTCCCTGGGAGAGGGGGCTGGGCTGCTGTCCCCTGGAGGGTCGTTGTGCCGCTCCAGGGCTCCATTCTGGGGGGGGATCTCAGGAGTAGACAGAGACAGGAAGCTGCTGAGGGCATCAGGCGGCTTGGGTTCCTGGCTGCCAGAGTCACTGGCACATTCCTCAAAGCAAGGACTGCCATGATCTGGGGTGCACGTACTCGGGAGGGCAAAATAACCCGGGCACATTCCTGTTTCCCGAGCTTCTGGAATGTGGATCTCAGACAAGTCCGGTTCCTCCTCCACCCAGGGCAGACGAGGTTCCCTCGCCAGGGAGCTGCGGAGACCAGGACCCTTGTCCCTGGCTGGGCTGTGCTGTCTTGCAGGCTTGACATTCTCCAGATCATGGCCAGGCAAGCGCCTGTTCTCCCCCTTGCCATCTGGCCATGCTACGTCAGGACCCGGAGGCTCGGGAGTGGTTGCCAACGTCCAGGCCGCAGATCCCACGTGGCCAGTGGCGTTTTCGGTGGGGGCAGATGTGCTCCAACGCTGGGCTGAGTGCTCCTGGAGTCCGGCCGGCGGGGCAGCCGAGCTAGCAAACCAGACAGACGGGAGGGAGGGGCACCCGACTGAGGGCAGGACAGGTGCCCTTCCCCGGGGGAGACTGAAGCATCGCTTCTCTAAAGAGCAGGGCTCTCGGTGCCAAGTGGGTGCCCAAGGCCACAGAGCCCAAGAGGCCATCGTGGTCAATTCACAGGAGTAAAAGTAAGGCGATGTCTGGCCCTCGGGGCTTCACGCGGTGCTACGAGACCGTGTACCGGCAACGGCAGGACCCCTGCTGAATGAGAGCCACCCCGCCTGGAAGTCTACTCTGAGTCGAGCCTTACGCTAGATGTTGTACGTACGCTATTTCCAATTTTGACTCCGAGCCCATGAAGTAGGTTATTACTGGGTCCGATTTACAGCCAGGGAATGGACTTGCCCAAGGTCACACAGCTGTAAGCGGCAGAGCTGGGACCTGAAACCCACACCCATCTCGCGAGGCCAGCCGCCCCAGGTGCCCCTTCCATAGCAGAACGTGGGGAAGATGGAAGGCTGGCCTGTTTGTACCTAGTTTCCTGCTCCATTGGGAACTCGTGGAGACTGATGGCTTCCTCTTCGGTCAGGAACACAGGCAGGATCTGGACATTTGCGGGGAGTGCCGCTCCTAGAATCACAAAGCAACACAGACAGGGCTCTGCCATGGGCCGGGAAGATGGAGGGACAGTAACTACGCTTGGGGTGACCCATCCAAACGACACGCCGACTTGGGAGAGCCGCCCCCGACACACTCCTCAGCCCAGAACAAAAGACGCAAAACCGCAGCTAGAGTTCTGTGCCCGGTGGGGAAGGAGCTCTCGTGGGCAGCTTTCTTCCTTGCTGTGGATAAAGGTGACTTTTGGGGGAAGAAAAGCTACTGGCACTTAAAAAACGAACAAAAACAGAATAAAAACTGGAAAAATCTCCTCCAACTGACAAAAGGGATCTGCCCTAACTTATGCTTCAAACTAAAACAAAATCACCCGCTCAGGGATGCCCCTACATCCTGCAGAAGGTCTTTCTGGCAACTGCTTGTTTCTCTTGGTCTCCTGTAAGCATGATCCCCTGGACCTCGTTTGGGCAGTCCTAACAATGAGGTGGTGAGCATCTGAAAACAGGGATTGGAAAGGTACACGTAGACTCAGGAGCTTTACAACTAGGATTCTGATGGGTAACTTTGTTCTTTTTTTTAAGTTTCAAAAAAAACTTTTTTAATATTTACTTATTTTTGGGAGACAGAGAAACAGAGTGCAAGCAGGGGAGGGGCAGAGAGAGAGGGAAACACAGAATCCAAAACAGGCTCCAGGCTCCGAGCTGTCAGCACAGAGCCTGACGTGGGGCTCGAAGCCACGAACCGTGAGGTCATGACCTGAGCCGACGTCGGATGTTTGACCGACTGAGCCACCCAGGCGCCCAGAGTAACTTTGTTCTTAAAGCTCTAGTCTGTTTCCCTAATCTCTGAGCACAGGAAGTAACGCACGGGACCACTGGGCCCCTCCCGTGACTTATGTAGGGACAGGCGGCATAAAAGGCTATGTTCTCAAGAGGCAGCGATGCACCTTGCTACTTACCATGTTCCTGCAGGGCACCCCCTCCTGCAGGTATTCTCTGAAAATAAACACACACAGAAGTTGGCTCCGGGTTCCGCCTTCTCCTCCGGACCGAATCATCGGCACTGTGTGGTGCCATCTGCTCGTAAAATGTAGCCAGGCCCAGAACGCTTGCCCCGGCCACATGCCAGCAGCGAAGCAGACGGCACAGAAGCTCCCCCAAGCTGCTTGCTCTCCACCACGGCCGGGGTCAGGCGAGAACCTGCGCCTCCCCAGGCCGCGGCTCCCCGCAAACGCACATCAGGCTTCACGGTCTGATCTATTTCCCTCCTCTAGGAATGAGGGCGAGGATTCTCGGTGTCTTTTCCACCTCGGGAGAACTCACCTGCCGTGGTATTCCCACGCCTGCCGCAGCCCCGGCGTGGAACGCACACACATTCCACCGTAACAAATACAGGAACGTCCGGGACCCTCATGATAAAGGATGTGACCTGAACCAAATGCTGTGCTAGATCTCTCTTGTTTATTCTGATTCACAGTCAAGGTGACAAGCCTAATTTTCTCTGAAACTGGGAATTTTCTCAAAAGAGCTTTCCAGACAATTCATCCAAAGGTTCCCAAACAACCCACAAAAAAACCCAAAAAAACAAAAAAACAAACAAAAACTCTTCCAGCCAGTATGACTTTTGCTCCTAAGAAATGGTGGCTTTCTTTCTTTTTTAGTGGCTTTTTAAAAAACTTATGTTTCAAGTTATATAATTGTACTTGAGACAAAAATCAGCTCCCCAATCACATAGAATTCCCTCACCCACAAGCTAATACTGTTAATCTTGGGTATATTTTCCTTCAAGGTTATGCATTTTTTTAAATGCCTTGAAATCACAGCACATAAAATTCTATTTTTCTGCTTAAGAGACTAACGCTGTGGACGAAGCATCCCAGCCAGGTGGGTGGACTTTACAATACCTGGTCCCGAGGTGCAGCTGGATGGATCAGGACCTTAGCCGTGAGGGACGGTGGGAGCTGGGTGCTAACAATCCTAGGTCACAGGAGCAAGAACAAAAACAAGGACACCGTGAGACAAAATACACTGCAGGATTCTTAACACCCCATGTTGGCGAGGGTCTTGGGGACGCAGCCAGTGGGAGTTTCAGCTGACAAAGCCCTTATGGAGGGCACTCTGGCCATTCCTACTTAACTTCAGAATGTCCAAACGCTTTGACCTGCCTTGTACCAAGATGCATACTTAAGAGTATTCATTACAGGGGCACCTGTGTGGCTCGGTCGGTTAAGCATCTGACTCTTGATTTCGGTTCACGTCATGATCTCACAGTTCGTGAGTTCGAGCCCCACATCAGACTCTACAGACTACTTGATATTCTGTCTCCCTCTCTCTCTCTGCCCCTCCCCTGTTCGCTCTCTAAATCTCTCTCAAAATAGGGGTGCCTAGGTGGCTCAGTCAGTTAAGTATCTGACTTCGGCTAAGGTCAAGATCTCACGGTTCATGGGTTCAAGCCCCGCATTGGGCTCTGTGATGGCAGCTCAGAGCCTGGAGCCTGCTTCAGATTCTGTGTCTCCCTCTCTCTCTGCCCCTCCCATGCTCACGCTCTCTCTCTCTCTCTCTCTCTCTCTCTCTCTCTCACACACACACACACACACACACAAAAATAAACATTAAAAAATTTAAATCTCTCTCAAAATAAATAAAAATCAACTTTAAAAAAAAAGAGTTACGTGCTACAGGAAAAACGGTAAAATAGTCACAAAATGGATGAACACCTAAATGTCCATCGAAAAGAAGATGCAGTGAAGTGAATCACGGCACAGCTGTAATACCAAAAACTGTGCGGCAATTACAAGAATGAAGTGGATCAGCACGGACTGATAAATCTCTACTGTACACGTTGAGGAACCGTATGGGTCCGTTGACAGAGGCAGCAAAAATAAACAGAAGCAACATATGTGACGTTGTACTGGAACCACATGGAAAAGCAAAGGATACAGATCAAACTGCTAGCAGCAGCAAAAATGCGTTCGTGCATTAGGTGTCTGATTTAAAAATACACCAGAAATGCAACATGAGGGGAAAATACCATTCTTGATGCAAGGCCACTGGTGAGCCTGGGGGCACCACAAGCAGGTTCGGAACCATCATAATGAGAGGGGCGCCTGGGTGGCTCAGTTGGTTAAGCATCTGACTTCAGCTCAAGTCATGATCTTGCAGTTTGTGGGTTCAAGCCCCGCATCAGGCTCTGTGCTGACAAGTCATATGCTGGAGCCTGCTTCTAATTTGTGTCTCCCTCTCTCTCTCTCTGCCTCTCCCCCACTCACACTCTGGCTCTCTCTCAAAAATAAACATTAAAAAAAAAATTTTTTTTAAAGAGCCATCATAATGAGAAAACGGGGAAAGCATGAGGGTCTGCCGTGCCAAGGGCCACCGGAAAGCAGGGCCTGTGCTCCATCTGTCCACATCTGCCCTCTCTTTTCATTCTCCACAAAGGTGCTTTCCCAGTAGAGAAAATTCGAAAAGCAACCTGTCCGAGGCCAGGACTGGAAACCCACCAGGCTGTCAGGCCCCCAGACCTTCTCCAGTCACACATTCATCCAGGCATCAGAAAGCTCTGGACGCAAGCAGCGGCCATTCATGAGGAGAGTGGCCTCAGGCCACACCCTCAGGCACTCGGGCTCGCTCTGATGCCCTCAACCACATGAAGAGGTGTGGAGAGATCTCAGAGGCCAGCCAAGAGATGGACCCAGCCAGGCGGCAGGCAGGAGCCCAAGCAGAAGCAGGTGAGGGCGCTCTGTGCTGTGCAGAACCGGCCACAGAAGGGCAGCAGGGCCCCAGGCAGCAGGAGGGGGCTGCAGCAGGCTCCCACACCCCTTCACCTCCAGTGCTGTTGGCAAGCTGGGGCGCCCCGAGTCAGCACTTTGTAGACTGATGACTATAAAGGCACGCCCCATCATGAGACTCACGCGGATCTCTTTAAAACGTGCCTTTTACATTCCTAGCCCTTTTCTGGACATGATTGCCAATTTCCCAGTGTGGCCGAAAGACAGGTATGTGCCCTAAGTCAAATCTCGACTATCTGACATTTGCCAAAGCAGCCCTCTTGGAACGGGCCAGGGATGGGGCTCCCGGCCCGTGATCTGGAGGAGGCCGGGCCGGTCTGGTTCGGCGGCAGGGGGCTGGGGTGTGGGGGAGACGCTGGCGTTACTCACAGTCCCTTGTAGAGGATACAGCCGGCCAGAATGTGAGGCGAGCGCTGGCACGTCTGCAGAATGAGGGCTGCCTTCAGCAACAACAGGGGCTCCACCTATGCAGGGCAAGAGGCACACCCACAAATCAGCGTGCTCACCATCGGCAAAGGTGGAGAGAGCAGGGGGCTTCATAGAACACGTGGACAGGTCCTAACCCAAAACTGGGGAAAAGGACAATGTGCCACGTGGTAAAATCCGTGTCACGCCTTGGGTCTATGTTCCACCTCTCCGGAATCCCGGCCAACACGAAATGCCCAATTCTTGGAACGAGGAGGCTTCTGCAGAAGCGAGGAGGTGCGGCGAATACGGCACACGGCCACTCGTGGGGACAAGGTAGGTCTCCCTCAGGAGAAGGACTACGGATGCTGAGACCAGGAGGCAGTGGGAGAGGGGAGCCCACCCCTCAAACACACGGCGTGGCACCAGGTAAAGCCACACACCCCCTCCTCTCCCCTCCCTCTCAAGCACAAGCCACAGAGCTGGCTTCGTGTCCCACCAAGTCCCATAACTCTGTCCCGTCACATAAAATGAAAGCATCAAGGTCTCTCACTCAGGGAAATAATCCTCAACTCGACGTTCCTTGCAAGGAGTCCGTTGCCTAGAAGTCCCTAAGAATACCGGAAGAGGATCTGAACCCGGTCAAGAGTCGCCAGCAGTAGCTAAAAGCTTCTTCCCATTACCTGCCGACAGTTAGAACCTGCAAGCACCATACTGGTCAGAGTTCAGTGCCAAGGGAGCAAGCTCTGGAGCTGAGTTTGCTCTTTCAAGCCTCAAGACAGTGCCTGGTCCCAGCCAGCCATTCCGCAAAGCTCTGTGGCCAACTCTGAAAATCCCTCCAACCGGAGCCAGGAAAGCCCGTCTCCGATTCCAGCCAGAGTCACGCTCTGTGAAGGCACAGCCACGACCCCACCTGCCCGTTGACGGGACCCTCTTAACTCCTGTGGTGAGACGCGGCCCACACACCTCCTCAGGTATTGGGGAGCAGGAGGACCATTCTTCAGGGGGCATAGCCTCGCGTCTCCCTTTGGCCTTGACAATGAGGACATGATGTTCACCAAGATCAAGGCCCCTGAGCAACAGGCAGCGTCGGTGGTCAGGCCAACCACACAAGCTGCCTATGTGTTACTGAACACCGGTGGCCAACAGAGCAGCTCTGGGACAAAACGCTCCCAAGGACTCCCTCCCAGACAGAGACACCTTGTTTGTAAAATGGTACCACTGGGGGCGGGGGGGGGGGGGGGGGGGGGCGGTACGCCTGGGAGGCACAGTTGGTTGAGCATCCAACTTCGGCTCAGGTCAAGATCCCATGGGTTGTGGGTTCAAGCCCCACATCCGCCTGTGTGCTGACCGTGCGGAGCCTGCTTGGGATTCTCTCTCCCCCTCTCTCTCTCTGCCCCTTCCCTGTGTGCTCACGCACTCCCTCTCTCAAACTAAACTAAACTAAAAGTCACACTGGGCATTTCTGATGGTGAGAATACAAGTCAACTGTATCATACTCACATCAAAAAAGATGTGGGGACCTTCAGATGCCAGAGTCCAACACTTCTGGGGCACTAGCAAAATAACACCACCCTTTACTGAGTATTTACTTTGTGCCAATTTAGCTATGGTCTCGCTGTACTTTCAAAACAGTCCTGGGAGCGGGCATCCTGACAGCAGTTTGCAGATTGGGAAACCGGGGCTCTGAGAGGAGACCCGGGCTGCCCAAGTTTACACGGCTGGCGAGTGGCAGCAACCCTCCCCCTCCCCACCGAGAAATGACACGTTCTAGTCTCTTCTCTGGATAGAGAGGTCACAGAAAGGGAAGAAGAAAACGTCCAGAAGCTCTGTTCCTTTAGGCGGAACGGGTAAGGGGGAGGAGGGTGTTACTTTAGTTCGGTCCAGGTTCCAGAGGGAGTTGAATATCTTGTGCAGGTCACTGGTGTTCTTTAGGACCTGAGCAATGAAGGTGTCCCAAGCAGCGTGCAGGTCTTCCGGAGAACGGTTCTACGACAGAAACCACTGGAGGTCAGCATCCGAGATATGGAGAGACACGCCCTTTGGCAAGGATCCCTACTACTACGAAAATCATGGGGTGCCTGGAAGCCTCAGCCAGTTGAGGGTCCGACTCTTGATTTGGGCTCAGGTCACAATCTCACGGTTCATGGGTTCGAGCCCAACGCCAGGCCCTGTGCTCGTGGCACGCAGACCGCTTGGGATTCTCTCTCCCTCTCTGTCTGCCCCTCTTCCCACGTGCTCTGTCTCAAAATAAATAAATAAAAACTTAAAAAAAAAAAATCGTTCCTGACACAGGAAACTGGCCAGAAGGTAGGGCCTGTTTTAAACTTCCCAGGCACACGGGACCCCCCCTCCCCGCCCCGATAACTCACCCACCACAGACCCAGCGCTCGTGCTGGGGGTGGGGGGCAACCTGGTCTTCCAGCCGTCCCAGGGAGGAGGACATGGGGATGGACGTCCGCAGTGGATGTGACCTACACCACTGGGGAGCAAAGGCACCTAGGAGGGACTCCCGGGGCCCTTGACGTTGCCGCTGGATGTGACGTGTTTATGAAAAGTACGAGAGACCCTAGGGCAACACTGTGCACTGGCGATGCCGGACCTGCTGCCGAAGTCGCATGTGACTCCTCACACCATCCTCATACCTGGTGAGCCAGAGACACGGGCCCATTGTAAAAATTAAAGACACCGATGAGCTGATCCAGAAACTGCTTGCAGCTGACGTCGGGGAGCTCCACAGCACAGCCCAGCACCTAGAAAGAGGGAAACCAGGAGACAGGCATCTTCCTTTGCTCTGAGTCCAAACCTGGAATCCCGGCATCCAGGGCTCCACAGGGCTAGAAGGTACTGACCCGCTGAAAAGGGACGGGTCTACACCAGGCCTACCGTGTCCACTCCAGCCCCGCTGGTCTCCAAGAGAAGAAGTGCTGTTTGTATCTACTCAAGTTGTCCAACCTGGAATGTCCTCCTTTCCTCTGTCTGTCTGTCCAAGGCTCACCCATCCCCTCTGCGCCCACTGCAGATTCCAGCCCCTTCACGGTGCCCGTTCAGGTCACTCTGACCAAGGCAGACCTCTTTGCTGACCCCTTATATTATCAGGACTGTTAGTCGCACACTGGGTGTTTAATGCGGGTTCCGTTACAAACGCTGGACGAGACTTCGACTGTTTCGTGAATGGCGTTCTCGTCTCCCGAGCTGGACCAACTGCTTCGGGAGAGGAAGCAAACCAGTCATCACACAGTTCTAGACTTCCAGAGTGCCGTGGTGCTCGGTTCCGCAGAAGAGAAACGTGTGCTCCGTCAAAAAGCAATCCGGCTGCATATTGAAAGAGCCTGAGAAGAGTCTGTATTCTTTGACCCGGTCATTCAACCTCTAGGGATCTTTCCAAAGGGAATCACCAGAAACCAAGAAACAAACAAACCCTGACATAAGACAAACAAATTCCCGACTGTAAGCTCCACTGAGGCCAGGATCTTTGCTTTGTTCACTGATGCAACCCAAGGGTTTACCACGGTCTGGCACACGGTGCTTATTTCTTCCGTCATTGATCCATTAACCTATCGAATGCAACTCTAACAATCCCACCGGCAGAAACTGACATACTGAAACCCAGAATATAAAATAGCTAAAGCTGCCCTGGAAAAGAATAAGGCTGGAGGACGTGGACTATCTGATTTCCAGACGGTGCAGTACTCATACGGGATCTTCCAATCGATCAATGGAAAAGAACAGAGCCCAGAAACAGACCCCCACTGACGTGGTCACCTGATCGTCAACAAAGGAGCCAAAAGAAGCCAAGCGGGAGAGTTTTGTCAAGAGTGGTGCTGGAACCACTGGATATCCATATGGAAAAAGAGGACCTTTGACTCTATTTCACACCACGCAGCAATAATAACCCAAGAGGGATTACAGACCTAAGTTTAAAAGCTACAACTGCAGGGGCACCTGGGTGGCTCAGCTGGTTAAGGGTCCAGTGCTTGATTTTGGTTCAGGTCATGTCATGAAATCGAGCCCTGTGTTTGGCTCCGCCTTGACAGTGTGGAGCTTACTTGGGCTTCTCTGTCCCCCTCCCCTGCTTTCATGAATGCACATGTGCTCTCTCTCTCTCTCAAAATAAACTTAAAAACAATCAAAGCTAAAACTATAAAGCTCAGAAGAAAAAAACTGGAAGACAGCTTCTCCAGTAGGATAGGTAGTGGTTTTACACAGGATACAGAAGGCACTAACCACAAAAGATAAAACTGGTATGTTAGAAATTAAAATTAAATTAAAACTGAGACATTCTGGGGGTGCCTGGCTGACTCAGTCTGTAGCATGTGTGACTCTTGATCTCTGGGTTATGAGACTGAGCCCCACACTGGGTGTAGACATTAAATAAGTAAGTGAACTTTGAAAAATAATTACAATGTTCTGCGCATCAAAAGACATCATTAAAAAAATTGACAGGCACATCACAAAGGGGGAGAAAATATCTTTAAAATATATATCTGACAAAGAGCTGATATCCAGGATATATAAAAGACTCACAGGGCTTAGGACTCTGTAAAGAGAGAAAACCCAATTTAAAAAATGGACAAACGGGTGGCTGGGTGGCTCAGTCAGTTAAGCCTCTGTCTTCGGCTCAGGTCATGATCTCACGGTTTGTGAGTTCGAGCCCTGCGTCGGCCTCTCTGCTGTCAGCACAGAACCTGCTTGGGATCCTCTGTCTCCCTCGCTCTCTGCCCCTCCCTGCTTGTGTGCACATGTGCTCTCTCTCTCTTCAGAAAATAAACATCAAGGAAAAATAATTTAAAAAAGTAAAAATAAAAAATGGGCAAACAAACTTTGGGCAGATACTTCTTGAAGGGAGACATACCAGTGGCCATTAAGCACACGAAAAAGACTTCACAGCATTGGTCATTAGGGAAACGGAAACCCAAACCAAAATGAGATATCAGTACACCCCCAGCAGAGTGGCTCAAACTGAACAGGCTGACAGCACGGTTGACAAGGACGTACACGAACGGGTATTCTCACACACGGTTGGCAGGACTGTAAAATGGAACAACCGCTTCGGGAAAAGGCCTGGAAGTTTCTTATAAAATCAACCTACACATAGCCCGTGACCTAGCGAATCTCCACCTAAATATTTACCCACGAGAAATGAAAAGTGATGTCCACAAAAAGACTCGTATAGAAGCGCTCCTAGCAACCTTATTCTTGACTGCCCCTAACTAGAGGTGGTTCACGTATGCAGAAAAAAGCAAGGGCGGGAGTGGAGGGATATATTCAGACAATGGACATTCAGACAATGCTGTTCCACAATACAGAGAACAAACTGTGGATGATGCCCAGCGAGGTCACAGGAATGACAGAAGCCTGCGGAGAGGGATACTATACGTACTCTTTCACTCTTATTACCGGGCACAGCTCACCTGCGGTGGGAAAAAATCAGAACGATGGTTGCCTGGGACGCGCGAGTAAGGATTAGCTGGACATAAGGGAGCTGCCTGGAGCGATGCTAACATTCCGCACCTTGATGGGGATTCGTGACATGCAGGGTGTCATCCGTCCAAATGTATTAAGTGGCACGCTCAATATTTGTGAGTTTCGGGGTATGTAAATCTTACCCCAAAACGAAACAAAAAACCAACACAAACCACTACTGAGCTCTAATTAACGTCATGCATAATGAGGTCCTAGGGGTGGGGAGGAGTATACTAGTGTGTGCAACTTTGGCAAGCATTAAAATAAAAACTGGATTGCCAGAAGATGAAGGCATGGATGCAGAGATGTGATAAAGCGACTATAATAAATTATAAATAATACACATAATGAAATGGTAACTGCAGAACCTTGGAAATACACAGGACTGTTCACTGTAAGATTCCTTCAACGGTTTAGTATGCGCCTGGGTGGCTCAGTCAGTTGAGTATCTGACTCTTGATTTTGGCACAGGTCATGATCCCAGGGTCGTGGGATCGAGCCCAACGTCGGGCTTCACGCTTAGCGTGGAGCCTGCTTAAGATTCTCTCTCTTTCCCTCTGCCCCTCTCCCCTGCCCGTGCTCGCTCTCTCTCTAATAAAGAAATAAAAAAGAGACGTTCTGGAGAGTGCTCAGTTATGATGGCACCTGCAGAGAGGGACACAGGAAGCGTGGACGTACTGCATGCGGCACCTGGGGGTGGGGAGGGGGTCCCAGGCTCCAGAGCCACGGAAAGCACTACCTTCTACACCTTACCAGCACAACACTCATCACCAAGGCAGATGGCCACCCTGTCGGCACGGGTTCTGTCTGGCAAACTTACCCAAAGGTACTCTCCGTCAACCTTTACGGCGAACTTCAGTTTCCGCAGACGAACGAGGGTGGGAGCTGAGGCGGAGAGGTCAGAAATACAGCGCACCACGCCCGCAATCTGTCCACAGAGCAACTCCTGCTGGTCAAGCAGAGTCTGTGGGAAAGCAGCAAATTCCAGAGGGGAAGGTGAAACCGCTGAACTCGTGTATCATTCATTTAAAAAAATTTTTTTTTTTTTAATTTTTTTTTTTTCAACGTTTTTTATTTATTTTTGGGACAGAGACAGAGCATGAACAGGGGAGGGGCAGAGAGAGAGGGAGACACAGAATCGGAAACAGGCTCCAGGCTCTGAGCCATCAGCCCAGAGCCTGACGCGGGGCTCGAACTCACGGACCGCGAGATCGTGACCTGGCTGAAGTCGGATGCTTAACCGACCGCGCCACCCAGGCGCCCCTAAAAAAATTTTTTTTAATGTTTTACTTATTTTTGAGAGAGAGAGAAAGAGAGTACAAGCGGGGAAGGGGCAGAGAGACAGAGGGAGAGAGAGAGAGAGACACACACACACACACACACACACACACACACACACACAGAATCTGAAGCAGGCTCCAGGTTCTGAGCTGTCAGCACACAGCCCGATACTGGACTCGAACTCGCGAACCGCGAGATCAAGACCTGAGCTGAAGTCGGATGCTTAACCGACTGAGCCACCCAGGCGGCCCCACTCGTGTGTCATTTCTTAGAGCAGAGGCTGGGGCAACAGCAGACTGCAGCCTGCAGGCCAGATCTGGGGGGCTGCCTGGTTTCAGAAGGCCCAGGAGCTAAGCATGGTTTTGATATTTGAAGGCCGTCAGGACAACAACAAAGAACGTGTGATGTAGAGCTCACATGGCCTGCAAAGCCTCAATACTCACTCTCTGGCCCTCTACAGGCAAAGTGTGCTGACCCCTGCCTGGGATAACAGAGCTGTCTCAGAACATCCCCGGCTGCGTGCATAAGGTGACTGGGCAGAACTTCATTTTTGTTCCGAGGACTCGGGGCACTTGCACACGTAGGAGCAGGAGCCATTCATCCCCATTCAGATCCCCTGCAGAGTGGCCAGAGCAGCCTAGACTAATCCCAACTACCCCAGCGGGAACGCGATCACATGAGCGAATGCAGAGGCCGTCTGAGCGTTAACTAAACTGCAGGACAGCCAGACGCTGTGTGACGCAAGAGAAAATGTACACGCCACCTAGGAAGAAGTCCTGCCTAAAAGATCTTGAATCTACTCGAGGCTCTACGTCTTACTAAAAGCGTAAAGGAGACACAGGGGAAATAAGACCTGAAGTGACATCCACCACGAGGAAGTGATCGGGCAGAGATCAAAACAGGAAGGCAAAATTTGAATATAGTATCACATGATATTAAGGGATTATTGTGACCAATTAACCGGTGACAGGCACAGGAGGGTCCATGACACTCTCCTCTCTGCTTTTGTATACGTTTGAATGAGACTGTTTTGTGGTTGTTGGCGTTGTTTTTAATTTTTTTAAGCTTATTCATTTTTTTGAGAGTGAGCGAGCGGGGGAGGGGCAGAGAGAGAGAGAGAGAGCAAGAATTCCAAGCAGGCTCCACGCTGTCAGCACAGCGCCCGATGCAGGGCTCGAACTCACGAACCGTGAGATTGTGATGAGCCGAAACCAAGAGTCAGGCAGTTAACCGACTGAGCCACCCTGGCGCCCCATGGAAGTGTTTTCGATGAGCTGATCAAGGGGGTGCCTGGGTGACTCAGTTGGTTAAGCGTCTGACTCTTGATTTTGGCTCAGGTCATGATCTCATGATTCTCAGTATTCCTGAGTTCCAGCCCCACATTGGGCTGTGTACTGCGGGTGCAGAGCCTGCTTGGGATTCTCTCTCTCCCCCTCTCTGTCCCTCCCCGACTTGTGCTCTCTTTCTCTCTCTCTCAAAATAAATAAACTTAAAAAAAAAAAAAAGAGCCGATCAAAACTTGGGAGCAAGGAGAGGCAGACAGAAAATCAGCACACCAACTTTGGCTCAGGTCACGATCTTATAGTTCCTGAGTTCGAGCCCCATGTCCGGCTCTGTGCCTGTCCTGCTTGGGATTCTCAATGTCTCCTCTCTCTGCCCTCCTGCCACTCGCGCTTTCTCTCTCTCCCAAAATAAATAAACACACTTTAAAAAAAAAACAAACCAAAAAGAAAATCAGGACGGTCGCAGAAAGCCAGAGAGGACGGAAGTACGGAGCTGTCAAGGGAACGTCAAGAATGCCTGGCTTACAAACTGTCCCGATGTAAATGCTCTGCTTCTGAAAAGCCACCACGCTGAGGCAGCCGCATCCCCACTGAACAATAAAGTGCTGTGGCGCTCACCTGAGGAGGATAGAAATAACAAATGCCAGCCCTCGTCGGATCGCCTTCTTCCTTCACCTTTGAACCATCATAAAGGAAAAAATAATTCCACCTGGCAAGAGAACAGAATGGAGCCATGTTTCCTTTCATCCGGCGATCGAGGCATTTTAAAACACAGCTTCCTATGCCCCAGCGCGAGAAGGGCTCATTACTCAGGATTTGAAGAGCCTTCTGGTGGCCCCAGAGAAGAAAAAAATCCAGTGGCTACAAATAGATAACAAACCACTTCGAAAGTGCTGTCGAGTCCAACTAAAAATATGCCTCTATCCCGTCGTCAGACCGTCTGGCCCAAAGGACCAAAGTGTATCTGGGGGAGAGACAGAGCGCCCAGGGACATCTCTTGTTTGAGACACTGACCCTTAACCATACCACCACGTGGTTTGGAACACTGTCATTTAAGGCTCTGATAACCAAATTAGCTGGGGACGTCTTAGCCACATGCCCTGCAACTGCTGGGCACCACAGTCTCTGGAAATACCCCTTTGACCAGAAATCCACGCGTTCATTTAACAAACAATGAGGGCGACAGTGTGCTCTCCCCTTTGCCAACCCTGGGGCCATGGCGCTAAAAGAGAGACTGTAAACATTTCATTTCAACGCAGGACAGTGAGTCTATAACAGGAAAATGGGGCTTATGAGAGCTCACAGAGGCGCCCCAAACCCCTCTCTGCCCTCACGGTGTGTTAACTCCAACACGACCCCTCATCAAACTTCTGATTTCCTTCCAGAACCCTCTGTTCTTTGCTAAGGACTCTTCTAGTCTACTCTGCAGTATAATTACCTTTTTAAGACCACAAAGCAGACCCCCCCCAAAGGCTGAACCTGGGTTTTACCTCTCCAAAAGCACACCCATCAGGCTAGAGCATAAGGAGGAACTGTGACCACTCTTTTGCCACCTGTGCTTTTCTCCCTGGATCTACTCCCTCCCCCTACCACGCTCCCTGGCTCCCAGCTTCTCTTCCTGATGACAAGGCTAACTCTTGTTTCCAGCCGCAGTCTGCTTTCCTGAGTTGTAGAACCAGATGTGGAACCACCTGCAGGGCAAGCCCAGATCAAAAAGCCTCAAAAACGTGTCAAACCCAATTCAGAAATCCCACTGCCGGGCCCCACTGACCCTCTCCTTACGTCGTCGGGGCAAAAGCACCCTCACGCTTTCTGGCAATGCAAAAGACACCCTGGGTGTCATAATGGATGGCTCCCTCTTTGTGCCTTCCACACACATAACTGGTCACTGAATCCTGCTCCTAGTTAAACCAGCCCTTTTGTTTGCATTGTTCAATGAAACGTTTGCTGAGCCAAATTGGGAGAGAGGCTTAACCCGTGTGGGGCTGAGAAGGGAACGGAGTTTCAAGCAGATGTGTAATAGCCTTCAAGAGGCAGACGGGCCAGACCTCTTCTCGTGGTGTAATTCTGCACTGTAACCGTTTCTTGTCTCTTACAAATGAAGATTACAACGCCCACAGTCTCATCGAAGCTGACTGCATGACCCGGCCGCGGCCGGCTTTTCTGCAGTCAACCAGTAATGCTCGACTCACTCGAACACTGCAAGGTTTGAGCTCTGGAGAGAGACCATCGGCTCACATGCCTGACTGGGCTGCTCTGAGAAAAATGCCTTCTTTTTCCCCCCTCACCCTTAGTGAAAGCAAGACGGTCTGGCTGGGGATTTTCAGTTCATCCAAGGCATCGGTCCAGCAGCTGGGCAGGAGGCAAGCCACACAGGCCTTGCTACTCACCAGGAGGCTGACGTCGGCTCCGTCAAGGTAGAAGTGGCCATTTACTTGCCAGTGGCCCTCATTCTACTTTTTTGGGTTTTCTTGTCCAGTATCGCCTCTTGCGCCCCAGCAGTAAATCCAGACGTGAGAGATTTAAGTGTTTTCAGCCACAACTGTCACCTGCTTGGTTTTCACGCAGCATGAAAGTGCTACCTCCTTCCTCGCAGGCTCTTCGGTGCCATGAATACCTCCATGCCTCTTAGAAGTCTGGGAGAGAATCTAATAAAGCGAGAGAAATCTACCAGAAAAGTCAAATCCACTAAGCTGGTTCCATGAGGATCAGCATTCTGGCTCCCTGCAGAATGGACTCTTCAAAAAGCTCCTGGCCAGGAAAGCCCAAGGGGGGAGAAGCATGCTGAAGGCGGTGTTCCGAAGCGATTTTCTAGTTTGTCTGATTCAAAGCCATTTGGAAGATTCTTTTAAACATTGTGAAGCTGCCTGTTCAAACATCAGTGCCTTGGTCCTAAAATAAACACAAGGAATAGATTATTTCAGAAACCCATGAGACAGCATGTGACCCAGCAGGGTTAGGCAAACGGTATACTTCAAAGAGTCTTCTAGAAAGCTGAAAATTGTGTTTCAGAACAAAAAAAAGAGAGTGGGGCAGGACTTTAGAGTAAGTTCTTCAGTTTTTTTTGAACAGTTCTGCCACACAGAAGACAAAACTACACAAGTAGTGTGAAATAGGGACACTATACAAATAAGGTCCCTATTTGTATACACTATACAGGGACAGCTATACAAATAAGGTGGTTGTTGCAGTAATCACGGAACTCAAATTAAGGAACTGTCACCTTGACAGCTCAAAAGTCATCTGAACGTTAAATCCAGAGCTGGGCAAGTTTTTCAAAACAAAAAAAGAGTTTTAACAAGTGGCTCTCAAACTCCAAGAGAACAGGCAACAGAGCACCATGGAATTTCAGAATCAGAAGGGACCCCGGCATCTTACCCTGAGGCTTCTCTCTCGTACTGTCAAAAATTAGCTGGTCCCTGGCCTACTCCCTCCAGAGACACAGGCAGCTCATAGTGTTAACTTTATCCTGCCACCAAACCAAAACTGGCCTCCCAGGAACCTCCCAACGCCGGTCTGGATAACACACCAGGAAAACAAAACAGGGTCTCTAATTCTTCCTCAAGAATTAGAGTGGTCCCTTCAGAACTCTATTTCTATTGTCACTTTGTCCAAGCTGGATGTCTCAGCCACAGGGTTTCAACTGCTTGCTCACCATCTGTCGTCCTCCTGAGAATACTGTAGTTTTCCTAAGGCTCTTTTCTTAGAAGTACCTAGAGAGGACCCCACTGACTCTCTGAGGCCTGTGAAACCTCTTATCTTTCCTCAGCTTTAGGCATCCTGAGGTAGGCCTCCACAGGCCATACTCATGGTGTTCTCTGAAGCATTATCTGGGGCATGTCAGCTCTTGGAATCCAGGACAGTAGCCTGAGACCCCCACCCCTCGTTCCCCTAGGACCGAGCTCCAGGCTGCCAAGGTCCACCCTCCTATCTCTAAAAGGTCCAGGGGAGGCCGGTAATGTCCCCGGGGTAGGGCAGGTGTTGGGATGCGACCAGAGAAGGCTCCAGCAGCCTGGGAAGTTGCAGTAACGACCCGGAGGAGCCAAGAAGTGGAGGCAGGAAGGTGTGGTGTAGGAAGTGGCCTCAGTGAGTCAGCGGGCCAGGAAAAGGGGCGCTAACGACTGCGATCAGGAACGGGTTAAGGGCACTGAGCAGTGTCTGACCTCAGCTCCAGGGGGCCGGGAATTGGTGGGCAAAGGCGAGGGGGGAGGTCAAGCGGGGCCGATTGCCGCGCGGAGAGGCCGCCAAGAGGCGCTCTCGGCCGGGGTCCCGCCCCTCGGTGTCCCTGCACCGCCCACCCGCCGGCATAGCCGGGCAGCCCGGGGTTTCAGGGCTCGGGCCCCGCAGGGTGGGCAGCAGCGGGGCGCCAGCGACTCCCGCCCGGTACCTACTCGCACGGCGGACAGGCTCGAGGATCACGCGCCGCCAGCGCCTGCCGCCCCCTACGATTCCCGGAGAGCTGGCGCGCGGTGATGACGTCAGGCGGCGCGCGCCGCTGACGTCAGAGGGCCATGGCGGCGGCGGCGTTGGAGCCCTGGCAGGCTGCTGCCCCGCGCAGGAAAAGGCGCTCGGCGGCGCGGCGTCCGCGAGGGAGGGAGGCGGCGGCGGGGGGCCTGGACGCCGAACCAGAGACGGACGGCCGAGTCGTGCTTCGTCGCATCCGGGAGGCCCGGTGAGTGCGGAGTTGGCCCTGGGACCGAGTCTTCATCCTTGGGAGGACCGCTCCGAGCCTCCGTCTCGCCACCTGTAAAGTGGGCATATCTGCAAACCCTTAGGGTTATTGTGAGGGTTTTACGCAGGTGAGGAGCTTATTACAGACTGAATCGGAGTCAAGGTTGTCATTCCTCTTGTTGCACTTCCAGCTGCGCGACGTTCGGCAAGTTCCATAATCTCTGTGCCTCAGTTTTCTCATCTGAGAGATGGCCCTGAAAATAGTACCCGTATAGGCTTGTTTTGAGGATTCAGTGAATTAGTAAATGTATGTAAGTGTAAACCACGGTGCCTGGAGCGGGGTAAGTGCAGAAACAGTGTTTGGTATTAATATCACACGAGTGTTGGTTATTGTTATTGCTGACGCCAGGGAAGCAACACCAACGTGATTGACATCTTCATGGTGATCATCATGAGTTAATTGAGGAGCTGCTGTGTGCCTGCCACTGGCTTATGCATTCTACTTAATACATCTTTATCAATTTGAACATCTCAGACAGCTAGGATCCTGTCAGGGCTCAGAGTCTTAGAGACACCGGTAATGTATGGAACCAGATTTGAAACCCATAGCTTTGCAGCTCCAACACCTGTGCTTCAAAGTTCTCCATTATTCGGGCTTAGACCCTCATCCCTCCATGCTTTGCTCTGCACCTTGCAGTTTAGAACAGTACCTAACAGAGGAAGCACTTTAATAAATGTTACCTATTTTTGTTACTTATTTTTGTTGCCATTATTTATTTGCAGTCATTTAAGGGCCCAGTAAATAACAGCTTTTGTTAGTGCTTCAGATCAACAACTGGGGGAAATTAGACTAATTTTATATGCTCCTCTCCCCCAGAATTAAGGTCAAGAGACAGTTGCTGACTCCGAGGTTACCACTGAATAGAAAGGAGTTGGCTGACCAGTTGATTGAGCCTGAGTAAACAAACAGCAGCGACTCTTTCTAGGATCTTGGAAGACGTCTCTGAGAAGGAGTGTGCCCAGGGATTTGGAAAACCCTTAAGGCACTTTCCCTACACCTTGTATTGTTATTCTTCCTCAACTTCTCCGGTATCCCCCCCCTCCCTTCCTGGGAGCTCCCTGCTTCTTCTTGTACCCATAAATGTGGTGCAGACCCCACTGCTCTGAGTAGAGAGGAGCCCAGCACTTTACACGCTGTTCTGTGCGCAAGCTCACCAGTTTCCAAAGCACTCCCAGTACATTAAAGCTCTCCTGTACCCTCTGTGATGAACATGAGGGCAGCCTCGGGCAGATGTTTTCAATTCTGTGTGGTAAACGCTGGTGTGTGGCTTGTCTGTTCAAATCCAATTTTGTTTAAAATTTTTTTTCTTTTTTCTTTTTTTTTTAGTATTTATTTTTGAGACAGAGAGAGACAGAGCGCGAGTAGGGGAGGGGCAGAGAGAGAGCAAGATACAGAATCCAAAGCAGGCTCCAGGCTCTGAGCTGTCGGCACAGGCCCAAAGCGGAGCTCAAACTCACGAACCGCGATCATGACCTGAGCCGAAGTCGGACACTTAACGGACTGAGCCACCCAGGCGCCTCCCCCCAAATTTTTTCTTTCTTGTGAGAACTTTTAAGATCTACTCTCTTAGCAGCTTCCAAGTATTATTACCTATAGGGGCCATGCTGTATATTACATTCCCATAACTTACTTATTTTATACCTATAAGTTTTTACCTTTTGACCCCCTTTATCCATTTCACACCCATCCTCCCCTCCACAACCATCAATCTGTTCTCTATCTAGGAGCTCAGTATTTTTGTTTTTTAGATTCCGTGTAAAAGTGATGTCATATAGGGGCGCCTGGGTGGCTCATTCCGTTGAGCATCCGACTTTGGCTCAGATCATGATCTCGCGGTTTGTGCATTCGAGTCCTGCATCGGGCTCCTTGCTGCCAGCTCCGAGCCTGGAGCCTGCTTCGGATCCTGTGTCTCCTTCTCTCTCTGTCTCTCAAAAATAAATAAATGTTAAAAAAAAAAAAAAAAAATTTTTTTAAGTGATGTCATCTAGTATTTGTCTGACTTATTTCGCTAAACATAAGGCCCTCAGGGTCCATCCCTGTTTTTGCAAATGGAAAGATTTCATTATTATGGGTGAATAGTATTTCATCTTTTTTCTCGAATCATCCCTCCCTGGACACATAGGCTGTTTTCATACTTAGCTATTGTAAATAATGCTGCAATGAATATGGGGGTTCACATATCTTTTCAAATAGGTGTTTTTGGTTTTGTTTTGTTTTGTTGATAAATAGCCAGAAGAGAAGCTGCTGGGTCGTAGAGTAGTTCTATTTTTAATTTTTTGAATAACCTCCATACTGTTTCCCATAGTGGCTCTGCCAACTTATGTTCCTACCAACAGTGCGTCAGGGTTCCATTTTCTCCACACTCTTGCCAAAGTTTGTTATTTCTCGTCTTTTTGATACGAGCCCTTCTAAACTGGTGTGAGGTGAGATCTCACTGTTTTGATTTGTACTTTCCTGATGGTTACTGATGTTGAGCATCTTTTCACGTACCTGTTGGCTCTCGGTATGTCTTCTCTGGATAAATATCTATTTGGATAATTCCATTGTTTAATCACATTGTTTGGTTGTTTTGTTATTCAGTTGTATGTGTTCTTTATATATTTTAGGTATTAACCTTTTATCAGGTATGTGATGTGCAAATCTTTGCTCCCATGCAGTAGGTTGCCCGTTTTTTTTTGTTGGTGGTGGTTTTCTTTGCTGGGCAGAGGCTGTTTAGTTCGGTGTAGTTTTGCTTATTTTATTGTTGCTTTTGTTGCCTTTGCTGGAGTCAGATCCAAAGCCAGGCCTTTGCCTTTGTTGGAGTCAGATCCAAAGCCAGGACCTAGGTCAAGCAGCTTGCCGCTTATGTTTTCTGGTAAGAGTTTTATGGTACCAGGTCTTCCATTCACGTCTTTAATCCATTTTGAGTTCATTTTTGTGTATGTTATAAGATAGTGGTGCACTTTCATTCTTTTGCATGTGGCTGTCCAGTTTTCCCAACACCATTTATTAAAGAAATTGTCCTTTCCCCCTAGGATATTCTTGGCTCCTTTGTCATAAGGTACCGGACCATATATGTGTGGGTTTATTTCTGGGCTCTCTCTTCTGTTCGGTTGATCTGTGTGTTTGTTTTTATGCCAGGATGCCAATAATCATTATAGCTTTGTAATAGAGTTTGAAACCAGGGAGCATGATGCCTCCAGCTTGGTTCTTTATCAAATTGCTTTGCTGTTCAGAGCCTTTTGTGACTCCAAATTTTAAAGATTGTCTTACGTGAAAAATGTGATAGGAATTTTGATAGGAATTGTATTGAATGTGTAGATGGTTTGGGTAGTGTAGACATTTTAACACTGTTCTTCTAACCCCTGAGCACGAATGTCTTTCCATTTATTTGTGTTGTCTTCAATTTTTTTTCCTTAACGGCTTATAGTTTTCTGTATAAAGGTCTTTCTTCACCTCCTTGGTTAAATTTATCTCTAAGTATTTTTTTTTATGCAATTGTAAATGTAATTGTTGTTTTGTTTTTTAAGTTTGTTTATTTTGAGAGTGTGTGTGTGTGTGTGTGCACACACATGCACAAGCGGGGGAGGGACAGAGAGAGAGGGAGAGAGTCCCAAGCACAGCTCCCACGCCGTCAGTGCAGAGCCCAACACAGGGCTCAGTCCCACGAACTGTGAATCATGACCGGAGCCAAAGTCGAGTTGGATGCCTAACTGACTGAGCCACCCAGGCACCCCAAAATGTGACTGTTTTTTAAATTTATTTTTCTGATAGTTCATTATTAGTGTATCAAAATGCAACAGATTTTTGTGTATTTTTTATCCTGCACCTTATACTGAATTTGTTATTCTAGTAGTTTTTGGTGTCGTCTTTAGGGTTTTCTTTATAAAATACCATGTCATCTGAAAATAGTGGCTGTTTTAGTTCTTCCTTTCCAATCTGGATGCCTTTTATTTATTTTTCTTGTGTAATTGCTCTGGCAAGGACTTCCAATACTACAGTTGACCCTTGGCAACATGGGTTTGAACTGTGTGGTCCACTTAATACGTGAATTTTTTTCCAATAAATACAGTGCTGTAAATGTGTTTTCCTTTAGCATTTTCCTAATAACGTTTTTTTTTCTAGCTTACTTTGCTGTATGAATTCAGTATTTAATACATCTAACCTACAAAGTAGTGTTCATTGACTTTATGTTATTGGTAAGGCTTCCAGGCCACAGTAGCCTATTAGTAGTTACATCTTGGGGGAGTCAGAAGTTATACTCAGATTTTCGACTGCACAGGGGTTTGGCACCCCTAACCCCTGTGTTGTTCAAGGGCCAATTGTATGTCGAATAAAAGTGGCAAGAGTAGCTATCCTTGTCTTGTTGCTGGTCATAGAGGAAAAGCTTTCAGCTTTCAGCGTTCACCATCGAGTACGATGTGGCTTGTCATATGTGGCTTTTCTTATGTTGAGTTACGTTCTCTCCGTACCTGCTTTGTTGAGAGCTTTTATCAAAATGGATGTTGAATTTTGTCACATATTTTTTCTGTGTCTGTTGAGAGGTCATATGCTTTTTATCCTTAATTTTGTTAATGTGGTATATTATTTTGATTAATTCCTGGAATAAATCCCACTTGATCATAGCATATGGTCCTCTTACTGTATTGGGTTAAGTTTGCTGATATTTTGTTGAGGACTTTTCCATCTATGTTCATGACAGATATTGGCCTGGAGGCCTCTCTTCTTATGACATCTTGGCTGGTTTGGACAAGGG
The DNA here is from genome assembly GCF_028018385.1 of Neofelis nebulosa. Classification (NCBI taxonomy): domain Eukaryota; kingdom Metazoa; phylum Chordata; class Mammalia; order Carnivora; family Felidae; genus Neofelis; species Neofelis nebulosa. The sequence continues at coordinate 69,532,964 of NC_080792.1, forward strand.
CAATGCTGGCCTCATAAAATGAGTTGGGAAGCATTCCTTCCTCTTGTTTTTCCTGGAAAAGTCCTGGAAAAGGACTTTCCTTCCTGGAGAAGGATTGGTATTCATTCTTCTTGGAAGATTTGGTAGAATTCACCAGCGAAGCCATCTGGTCCTGGACTTTTGTTTGTTGGGAGGATTTTGATGACTCATTTAGTCTGCATACTGGTGATTGGTCTGTTCAGAATTTCTGTCCTTGTGATTCAGTCTTGGAAGGTTGTATGTTTCTGGGAATTTACCCTTCTTGATTGCCCAACTATTTGGGGTGAAACTGATCATAGTAGTTTCTTATGATCCTGTGTATATAGTATTGGCAGTAATATCTGTTTCTTTTCTGATTATATTTGTTTGAGGCCTCCGTTGTTTTTTGTTTTTTTTTTTTTAACCTCGGTGAGTCTGGCTACAAGTTTGTGAGCTCTTTTGTTGATCTTTCTATTGTCTTTTTAGTCTGTATTTTCACTTATTTCCATTCCCTTCTGCTAACTTTAGGCTTCCTTTGTTCTTTTTCTAGTTCCTTGATGTGTAAAGGTAGATTGCTTATCGGGGCTTTACTTGTTTCTTGAGGTAGGCCTGTTTCACTATAAACTTCCTTGGAACTACTTTTTTTTTTTTTTTAAGTAAGCTCTACACCCAGTGTGGGGCTTGAACTCACTATCACATGAGATCAAGAGTCACGCGCTCCGCTGTGAGCCAGCCAGGTGTGCCATTCTGAGAACCACTTTTGCTGCATTCTATAAATTTTGCTAAGTTGTATTCCACTTTCATTTGTCGTGAGGTATTTTTTGGTTTCTCTTTTGATCTGTTCATTGACCCATTGGTTGCTCAGCAAGCTCCGTGTTTGTGAATTTCCAGTATTCTTCTTAGAATTGATTTCTAGTTCCATACCACTGGGGTCAGAAAAGATGCTGGATATGATTTCAGTGATCATTTTAGAAAGTTCCAGTCTCAAGTTTATTAAGGCTTGTCTTGTGGCCTGGCATGTGATCTGTCTTGGAGAATGTTCCATGTGCACTTGAGAGGAATGTGTTCCACGTACTGCTTTTGGATGGAGAGCTCTAAATGTACCTGTTAAGTCCATCTGGTCTAACTTGTTGTCTGAGGCTGATGTTTCCTTACTGATCTTCTGTCTGGATGGTCTATCCAATGATGTAAGTGAGGTGTTAAAATCCCCTACTATTCTTGTACTGCTGTCGATTTCTCCTTTTAGGTCTGCTCATATTTGCTCTACGTATCTAGTTACTCCTAAAATTGGGTGCGTAAATATTTACAAATGTTGCATCCTCTTGTTAGATCGATTCCTTTATCACATAATGTTCTTCTTTGGCTCGAGTTACAATGTTTGGATTTTTCTTTTCCCTCCTTCATTGGACTGAGAATCAGAAGATGATTTGTTAGCTGTGCAACCTGGAACAAAGCACACCCCTTCTCTCAGTCTGTTTTTCTCTCTGTAAAATAGAAACAACAAATTCTTCTCCCAGGCTCAAATAAGAGAGTGTGTATAAAAGAGCTTCGTGAACTATGAGATGCTGTCCAGATACGAAAAGTGACAATGCTCGTGATGATTATGCAACAACCAGATGTTCAGGAGAAGATTTTTTTTTTTAATTTTTCTAATGTTTATTTCTTTTGAGAGAGAGAGAGAGAGAGAGAGAGCAAGCATGCACAAGTGGGGGGGAGGGCAGAGAGAGAGGGGGAGAGAGAATCCCGAGCAGGCTCCACGTTCAGCACAGAGCCCAACACGGGGGGCTTAGTCCCAGGAACCATGAGATCACGACCTGAGCGGAAAGCGAACCAGACGCTTAACCAGCTGAGCCACCCAGGTGCCCCCATAGATTAAATTATTTGAACCTTTCACAAAAAATTGAGCATCAAAAGATGCTATAATTGGGGGCACCCAGCAGGCCCAGTCAGTGGAGCATGCAGCTCCTGATCTCGGGGTCCTGAGTTCGAGCCCCAGGTTGCAGGGTAGAGTTTACTTAATTAAAAAAAAAAAAAAAAAAAGGGAAGAAGATGCCATAATTGGACTTGTTTTCCTTTTGACCCCTTTAGGCATTTCTCCCACCTCCAACCCCCTACCTCTGGCAACCACTCATCTGTCCTCTGTATCCGTGAGCTCGGTTTTTTGGTTCTGTTTTTTTTGTTTTGTTTCGGTGTTTTGTTTTTGTTTTTTAAGATTCCACATGTGAGTTATTTAGAATATTTCTCTTTTTCTGTTTGGTCTGTTTTACTAAGCACAGTGACCGTAAGGTCCATCAATATTGCAGATGGAAAGATTTCATTCTTTCTTATGGCTGAGTAGTATTCCATTGTGTATATACACCATAGTTTCTTTGTCCATTCATCCATTGATGGACACTTAGGTTGTTTCTATATTTTCATTCATAAATAAGGCTTCAGTGAACATAGGGGTGCATGTACCTTTTCCAGTTAGCGTTTTCATTTTCTTCAGATAAATACTCAGAAGGGGAATTGCTGGATCATATGGTAGTTCTATTTTTATTTTATTTTTTAATGTTCATTTGTTTTTGAGAGAGAGAGACAGACAGAGCGTGAGCAGGGGAGGGGCAGAGAGAGAGGGAGACACAGAATCCGAAGCGGTCTCCAGGCTCTGAGCTGTCAGTGCAGAGCCCGATGTGGGGCTCGAACTCGTGAACTGTGAGATCATGACCAGAGCCAAAGTTGGACACTAAACTGACTGAGCCACGCAGGTGCCCCTATTTTTAATTTTTATGAGGAACTTCCTTACACTTTTCCATAGTTGGCTGCACCAATTTACATTCCCACCAACAGCGAATAAGGGTTTTCCTTTTCTCTACATCTTTGCCAACACTTGTTCTTTCTTGTTTTTTTTGAAAATAGCCATCCTAACAGATGTGGTGTGGTATCTCATTGTGGTTTCGATTTGCACTTCCCTTGTGATTCATGATGTTGAGCATCTTTTCACGTACTCGTTGACCATCTATATGTCTTCTATGGAAAAATGTCTATTTGGATCTGCCCATTTCTTAATTAGATTGCTTGGGTTTTCTTGTCACTGAGTTGTAGGAGTTTTTCATATTTTGGGTATTAATCCCTTATCAGATACATGATTTGCAAACGTTTTCCCATACAGTGGGTTGCCTTTTTATTTTGTTGATGGTTTCCTTTGCTGTGCAGAAGCTTTCTGGTTTGATGTAGTCCCACATGTTTGTTTTTGCTTTTGTTTTTACTTTTGGTAATCAAATTTTGAAAATCACTACCAAGACCTATGTCAAGCAGCTTTTCCCCTGTGTTTTCTATGAGGAGTTTTATGGTTCCTGGTCTTACATTCAAGTCTTTAATCCATTTTGGGTTAATTTTTGTGTACGGTGCAAAATAGTGGTTTCATTCTTTGCATGTGGCTGTCCAGCTTTCCCAACACCATTTATTAAAGAGGCTGTTCTCTCCCTCTTGTATATTCTTGGCTCCTTTGTCATAAAGTGTTTGACCCTATATATTTGGGTTTATTTCTGAGCTTTCTCTTCTGTTCCATTCATCTGTGTGTCTGTTTTAATGCCAATACTATATTGTTTTGATTACTGTAACTTTGTAGTAGAAATCTGAAATCAGGAAGCGTGATGCCTTTAGCTTTGTTTTCCTTTCTCAAGATGGCTCTGGCTATTCAGTCTTTCATGACTCCATACCAATTTGGGGATCCTTGTTTCTATTTCTGTGAAAACTGCGATTAGAATTTTGATAGGAATTGCGTTGTGTCTGTAGGTGGCTTTGGGTAGTATAGACATTTTAACACTGTTCTTCCAATGCATGAGCACGGAACACCTTTCCATTTACCTGTGTTTTCGATTTCTTTCCTTAATGTCTTATAGTTTTCAGTATATAGGCTTTCACCTCCTTGGTTAAGTTTATTCCTCGGTGTTTTATTCTTTTTGATGCAATTTCAAATGGGATCACCTTCTAAATTTCTTTTTCTGATAGTTAATTATTAGTGTATAGAAACGGAACAGACTTTTGTGTATTGATATTGTATCCTGCAACTTTACTGAATTCATTATTAGTTTGAACAGGTTTTGGGGGGGAGTCTTTAAGGTTTTCCATATATGTCATCTGCAAATAGCGAGTTTTACTTCTCTCCTTTCTTGTTTCGATGCCTTTTATTTGTTTTTCTTGGTAATTGCTCTGGCTGGGATTCTAATTCTATATTGAATAGAAGTAGCAAAAGTGGGTATCTTTATCTTATTCCTGATATTAGAGAAAATAATAACAGCTGAAACTTCTCGCCATTGAATGTGATGTTACCTTGGGCTTGTCACATGTGGCCTTTATTATGTTGAGGTATGTTCTCTCTATACCCACTTTGTTGGGAAATATCCATCATAAATGGATATTAAATTTTGTCAGATTCTTTCCCTGCATTTCTCAACATGATCATATGATTTTTATTCTTCATTTTGTTAATGTGGTGTATCATGTTCATTAATTTGCATGTGTGAACTATCCCTGCATCCCTGGAGTAAATCCCGCTTGATCATAGTGTATGATTCTTTTAGCATGTGGGTGAATTTGGTTTGCTAGTATTTTGTTGAGCATTTTTGCATCCAAATTTATCAAAGACAGTGGCCTGTAATTTTTTTGTAGTGTCCTTGTCTGGTTTTGGCATCAGGGTAATGCTGGCCCCAGAAATGAATTTGGAAGCATTCCCTCTTCTGTGTTTTGGGGTTTTTTTTGTTTTTGTTTTTTATTTTGGTTAGGGGGAAGCTTGGGAAGGATCAGTATTCATTCTCTGAATGGTAGAATTCACCATTAAAGCCGTCTAGTTCTGGCCTTTTGTCTTTTTGGAAGTTTGAAATTGCCAATTCTTTTGGGTTGTCCAAATTGTTGCTGTGTATTTTCACAGTAGTCCCTTTGATCTTTTGGTTTTTTGTGGTGTCCGTTGTAATATCTCCTCTATCATTTCTGATTTTGAGTCCCCTCTCTCTCTCTTTTGTTCTTGGTGTGTCTAGGTAAAGGTTTGTCGATTTTGTTCCTCGTTCAAAAAATCTGCTCTTCTGTTGATCTTTTTTCCTATCTTTTTTTGGAATCTATTTCATTTATTTTTGTTCTGGTCTTTGTTATTTCCTTTCTACTAACTTTGGGCTTTGTTCTTTTTCTAGTTTGTGAGGTGTAACATTTGGCTATTTATTTCAGACTTTTCTAGCTTCTTGAGGTAGGCCTGTATTGCTATAAACTTACCACTTAGAACCATTTTTGCAGCATCCCAAAAATGTTGGTCTGCCTCTAGGTTAAATTCTATTTTGTCTGATATAAGTATAGCTCTCCCAGCTCTCTTTTGGTTTCCACTCGCACACAACATCTTTTCTGTCTCCTCACTTTCGGTCTGTGTTGTCCTTATGTCCAAAGTGCGTCTTTTGTGGGCATCCCATGGATGGGTTGGTGTTTTCAGTCATTGAATATCTTTTGATTGGACAAATTCATCAGTTTGTTTTAAATCACTGTTGACAGTGTTTTGCTCTGGGTTTGCATAAGCTGGTAGACCTGAATAAAGAAAGCCTAGACACTGTTTTTGTCTCTCCTTTTACTTCCACCTTGGAATTAGTTGTGATAAGGCAAAGACTGTTTATTGAGTACCTGCTGCATGCAAGGCACAGTGCTGTGTGTTGACTCATTTGATCCCTTTCATAATCCTGCTTGATAGGTATGATTCTTTTCCCCATCTTAGGGGTGAGGAAACTGAAACTCAGAGAGCTTAAACCTGGGCAGCTAGCAACTATTTATGGAGCTCTGCATCTGTGCCAGGCGGTGGTGTGGACTGACCCAGACCAGTCCCTGGGAATTGGGTCGTCCTCCAGCCACCCTTCTGCCCTCTCGGAGTGCCAGCAGTGCTGGTCTGGCTCTGGACATGCACACTGTGAATCCCCGCATCCAGCTCATGGTCAGGAGGAGGGCCACTGGTGGGGCGGCCTGGAGAAGGTTGGGAGATGACCATGCCTTTTTTTTCTTAACAGGGAGGACCTGCTTCTCTCTGATTTCTGGAGTCTGGCCCTAGGTGGGTACCGCCTGGCGAAGGCTGGGGGTGGTAGGTGTGGGAGGAGAGCCTGAATGTGGGCAAAGGAAGGAACGTAGTCCTCATTGGATGATATTTTCTTCACAGAGCGGTGTCCATGCTGGGTTCTCATTCTGACTTCCCACTTATAACCGTGTGCCTTGGCACTTAACTCTGAGCCTCAGTTTTTCTTTGAAAGAGAGGTAACAGAGTACACACCCTGTGGTGTAATTTTGAGGATTAAATGAGGCTGTTCAGTTAAGTGCTTGGAACAGTGTTTGCCTGTGCATGCGAGACCATACGTTCAGCTGTCACTGTCATTGTTGAAATGTATACTTAGCGAGCTCTTTTCCCCAACTTTGCGGTGGAGGCTTGTTTTTCCCCACGCGGTTGTAACCTCCTCCTCAACAGAACCTGTGGCCATCTGAATATTAACATGTGCGGCAAACATACCAGCAGTCACAGTCTATATGGAGGGACATTTAGTTATTTATTCCTTCATTTTTCAGTCATTCTACATAACGGTGCAGGGAGCACCTTTATGCATAAAGCTTTTACCAAATGTAGGGTGATTCTCTTCAGACGTATTCCCGGAAGAGGAATCATGCAGTGAAAAGGCGGTGACTGAGTTGATATCTGTTGTCAAGTTTTTCCAGAACTGCTTTGACCAATCAGTTCCTCACATGCCCTTTCCCAGCCGGAGGTCTCATTCACAGATCTCTTTGCTAAGAAGTGAAAACTGCCGTCTTGCTGTGGAAACATAGGGCCTTTTGTTTTTCGGGTGCAGGTTTGTTCAAGTAAGTTCAGTGCCAGTGAAATGAAATGAGAGACCAGAGAACCCACTGCTGTAGGAGAAGATGTAAACAGATTATTTTTTGTTAGACTCAAAAGCCCCAGTCTACCTTTTTTATTCTTTGAACTTTTTACACGATGTTGAGAGCTCTGCTCCTCGGTTCTTTGTTATCATCAAAAAAGTAGGTACTTCAGAGCATAGCCCGCACTTACCAGGCACCTCCCACCAAATTAGAATGAGCTCCCATTAGAGCTTTAGGTGGAAACTGTGCCCATAAATGAAACCTATTTTTTGCTGGAAGCATCTGTGGGGTTGCAGGCCGTGGGTATGCAGGGACCAGGACAGCCTGTCTGTGTGGGCGGGCGTGGCTGCATGCCCCAGGCATGTTTGGGAGCGAGGGCTGCAGCCTTCTTTCTGAGGAGCTGAAGCCTTTGCTGACCTCCTTTTCTCCCTGGGGCTGTGGCCTCGTGTGGATGGTTGGGTTCACGGGGCCAGAGCATGCCCGCTGACTGTGTTCCGGGCCTGCTCTTTCAGAAACCATCAACGGCTGTCTGACGAAACATCTGGAACAACTGAAGGCCCCAGTGGGGACTCTCTCGGAAGTCTTTGGAAACCTGCATCTCGACTCCTCGCCAGATGAGTCGGATGCGGCCCCCGGCTCCCTCCCGGGAGAGACCGTGGTGCCGGGAACCTGCCGTCTGAAGTGTGTATGCTACGGCCTTGGGAACTTTGCCACCTGCGTCATGGCTAGAAACCAGCTAACGTTTTTGCTTCTCTTCCTGGAAAAGTGCCAGGTAAAGTTTTGGATTCTTCTTTATCGCCCCTCTGCTGGTCTTGCACACGGATCTTCGGGTTGACGGGACTCATTCTTCCCTCCCGCAGATTCCCAGAAGGCACTGCTGGGTGTACGACCCTGTGTTTAGCCAACTAGAAATTGCAGTTCTGAATAGCCTCGGTGTGATTGTCCTCAGTGAGAACGAGGTGAGTGGGGGAGGGGAAGGGGAGGGGGGAGCTGTGTAACTGACGGGACCCCGGGCTGTGCCATGTGGACACCCTCGCTCGGAGACAGCAGTCATCCCTTCCCACCACACACTTGCCTTCCCAATGCCTGGAATGTGGGACCCGTCAGTACCCACGTTGTGGCCTACGTGGTACCCATCACAGAAAAATAAATCATACAAGTGGCATGAACTGAAACCTGTTATATTTGCAAAATTCCTTTTATTTCTTTTGAGAGAGTGCAAGAAGGGGAGGGGCGGAGAGAGAGAGAGAGAACGAACAAGAACGAAGCAGGCTCTGCACCAGCAGCATGGAGCCCAATGCAGGGCTCGAACCCACGAATTGTGGGATCGTGACCTGAGCCGAAAGCAACAGTCAAGGCTTAACTGACTAGGCCACCCAGGCGCCCGTTTTTAAAATTCTTGTGAGAATTGTGTGTCCAGGAACTATGGTAATTTACTAAATTGGTATTTACTGTGGGATGAAAAAAATGAAGGGCTACAGTCTCGGTGCCTCCAATGAGGGCCTCCTGGTTGGAATTGACTGTCCTAGGGGAGGTTATGGAAGGGGACAGAATAGCTCTCACTGAACCTGTAGCCATCACACCCGTAGCGTCGGGCTGGGTGGCAGGTAGATGCTGTGCCCTGCATGCCCTAAATGGTTGACATGTGAAATTTCTGAGCCCTGGAGGACAGACAGTCCTTTCCTAGGAGAGGGCAGAAGCCAGCATACAGGCACAGACTTCTGCAAGTAGTTTTGCCTTGTTTGGGGGATTGCAGACAGAATAATCCTCTGATTCCTGTGTTCCAAAACAGCCATCTCCTTGCTTTTTACGAAACTCGAACACTAGGCCCGGCTGAGAGAAGAGAATCCTTTGCTGGTGTTGGCGAGGCCCTGAAACGCTGCCGCTCCCTCACCCCATCTTTTCTGAGTGCCTGCCCCGTGCTGGGCGAGATCTGGGGGGAGGCCAAGATAAATGCAGGCCCCGTCTTCAGGGAGCCAACGGTCCCATCAAGGCGTGTGGCCTGTAACCAGTAAACGGCGAGCAGAACGGTGAGGGGGAGCCACCACCCCCGCGCCGGCTGGAGGGAGTCCTGGGTCAGAGCCGAGCCGGGACCAGAGGTCCACCGGGTGTCTGCTGGAGGGACTGAGGCAGGGGCACAGGCCGCCTGTGCAGAGCGGCTGTTGGGGAGCCACTGCCTGTTCGTGAACACAAGGGAGAAGAGGACGGAGCGCAGAGGCCCAGGGGAGGCAGGCCCAGGCGGCAGGGGGAGGGCCTGTGTCCCTGCCGCAGGTCTGGCTATGGAGCCACAGTTCTCAAAGAGGGCACAGTTGTATCCCCCAGGGGACAGCTGGAAAGGACCGACTGTGATAGGGGTCTGCAGAAAGGGACACAGGAGGCCTGGAGTTCACCAAGCACAGTCCACGGGCACAGTAACCGTTGCCCTCCATCCTGCCCTTGCTGTCACGGACCCAAAGGCCCCTCTGCGGACCCAGAGCTGCGTTCACAGGACACACATTTATTCAGTCGACACAGGTTCTTTCTGGACATCGTGATTTCCAAACTTGTAGCCCCATGTCGCTGCATCTGTTTCCAGGGGATAGGTCAACCTGCCTTCCCCGCAGCTCACTGTTCTTTCCAGCGAGGCTGACACAACCTGGAATACGGGTCGAAGGCGTCCGGGGTGATCGGATACACGTGTCCGTTGTGAAGCGACTCCAGCGAGGTTCGTTAACACACGTGTCCCCTCACACTCGTACGCTTTTATTTACATTGTGGTGAGAACGCTCAGCTCGGTCCTCCCCTCCCCCTCCCCTCGTGCTCAGAGCGGAGGGGTTTACACTGTGTGTGTGGCGCCCCCAGGAGGGAAGACGCAGCGTGTGGGGCGAGCCCACCGTCTTTTACATGCCCCACTGCGGGACGGCCCTGTACAACAACGTCCTGTGGAGCAACTGGTCGGTAGATGCCCTTTCCAAGATGGTCGTCATCGGGAACAGCTTCAGGGGCCTTGAGGAAAGGTGAGCGGGGAACAGGGACGTGCCCGTTCCTGACGGACCCGCAAGCGGGAGACGTTGCCATGACTCTCATGCCCAGAGACACTTTTCCGTAGGAACCCGGACGGGCTCAGAGGGGGGGCGTGAACCCCAAGTTGGGCTGCGGCATAAGTTAAGGAGTCTTTTGCCAAGATTCCCTCCCTTCCCTTATGACGGACAAGTTTCCGAAAGTGGGGGAAACCGACCTCTCCCACAGCTGCTCACACCTACACACACCCGGGTGTCCACCGCCACGTCTCCCTTGATGAAAGGGGGGGTGGGGGGGGCTCACGCTTTCTCTGATTACTGTACCTGTTCCACAGTCCCCCTCCTTTTTAAAACATTTGTTGCCTTTAAGCCGCCTTGCCTTCCTGTAATACGCTCTCATTCCTCCTAGTCGTGACGGGTTTTGTTTTCTTTAATTTCTAGGTTGCTGGCAAGGATTCTGCAGAAAAATTATCCCTACGTTGCAAAGGTATCTAAACAAAGGGGCGGGGATGGGAAAGGGTGTGGGACCAGACTGCTTCTCCCTTCCTGTGAAGAACTCTGCCTGGACGTGCGTGGGAGAACGCTGACGAGGGGCTCACGGAGGGCGCGGTGACGGTACCGCGCCCGCTGAGCTTTCTCCATCGCTCTGTGTCACAGAAAGCAATGACCTGCCCTTCGTTCTCAGTATCGAGCCCTACATACTCACTGCCCTTGGACCTTCCAGTTCATCACCAAAAGCACTTGAGTTAAAATATCCTAGTCCTTTTATTTTTTTTTTAAGGTAACATGGGGTGACTAACAGATCACGCACAGGAGCGTGGGGTTTACTGTGACCGTCCGGTTTGTACATTTTACATCTGAATGTTCCTGCTCAGGTTATGCAGGGACTGGAGGAGCTTGGGCTGCCGGAGACGCCACAGTACGCGGACGTATTCAACGACACCTCCGTCCACTGGTTCCCTGTACAGAAGCTGGAACAGCTCCCCACGGACACGTGGGCATTTCGGGAAGAACCAGACTATGGGGACTGTGAGGACCTTGAAATCATCAGGAACGAGACAAGAGGTCCTTCGGCTGCTGACCTGAAGTCGCCATGACATGGTGCCAGCCGAGGCAGAAGCAGCTGCCCCCGGAGAGGACGGGGGAGGCTCCATGGAGGGAGTGCCAACAGCCCCCTTCTTTGCAGTGGGCCAGATTGCAGAGCACCGGGAATATTCCATTCGGTTCTCCCCCTTAGACGAGGACTTGCTGTGGAAGGGCTCGGCATAAAGATGCACCTCCTGAGCGTTGTGTCTTATGTCCTTTGCTGGCAACCTGACCCAATAGGGAATACTCCCAGATGGAGAGTAAGTACTCTTTCAAGGCCGGTTTCAAACACTGTTTATTCATAACCACGTCCGTCTCCAGTGCACGTGTCCGGCCTGCTGCCCTCTACTTGGCCATGTCAATCAGGCTCTGCAGGGAGGTGGGCACCCAGGTCTTCTCGCCCTGGACAAACACTACCCCGCGGTCGATGTAGATGACGATGCGGCCAAACGTGTAGAGCTGCTTCCCTTCGTGTCGCTTCCCGATGACCGGCATAAAGACGATGTTGTGCTCCTCGGCCTTGGTCTCAATGAGGTCCTTGAAGTTCATGGGCACGGAGCTGGCGGCCACGCCGATGCCCCTCTGGGCCATGTTCTCAGCCTCTCGTCGCTCCTGCATGGCCTCGTACTGGAAGTCCTTCCTCCTCTCCGTGTGGGTGAGGTAGGCAATGTTCTCCCGTGCCCCAGGCTGCATGTAGGCACCTGGGAGACAGGGGAGGGGAGGGGGGGAGTGAGGACAGGTGTTGCGACACACAGGGAAACAGACTGCTTTGGCAAAACCTGCCTGTGACTCTGTGAAGGGCGGCGGGGCCCTTGGGGGCACAGAGAACTGAGACGGACATTAAGCACCTTCCGGGAAGCTCGGGCAGCTGTCCGCCACCACAAGAAAACTGGAATGATGTGTAATAACCAGAGAGATGCTGAACATAAAATACCACAAGAGATTCATCCTCCCAGGGCCGGAAACCTTGACAGCACACGGCCTAGCCTAGTTCTATTTTTAACGTCTCCGTACAGGCCCGGCCCCGGAAGGATTCAGAATGCAACTGGGGAGCCAAAATAGCTGCTGAAGGACAGCACGGGGCCCCAAATGCCCGGTGCCGAGGGGTGTGGACGGGAACAGCTCTAGGAGGTGGCCTGGGGTGGCTGAGGAAGAGTTTCTAGAGAGGGTGGAAAAGGGAACGGCCCCCTGAAGGACCTGGGTAAGTAAAGAGCACAGAAGTACACCCACCTCATTAAACAGAACGTATAACCTACGAACTCGATTTTCATGGAACAGACTCAGTCAAAGGATTAAAGGCTCAGGAAATAGAAACTACAACCCTAGTTGTCACTCTGGCTGGGTAACCTTGAACAAGCTCTCGGCCCTGAGGAGCTTATCTGGGAGGCAGCGCTGGCCTGGGTCCTCCGGTGGCCTTCACGTGAAGACTCAAGCACACTGACACAGGACTGACGGACCTGGTCGGGAGCTGGGGACGGATATTAAGTGGACAGGCACCTGCCTGCTGCGGAGACAGCAGAGACCCCGCCCGCCAAGTGTGACACGCACACCGTAGCTCACTCCATCCCTGGAAGTGCGCATTCGGCCTGTTTCACAAGGAAACAGAATGGGCCAGGCGGGCTTAGCAAGTGCTATGTGTCAGGCTGTGCTCCGGCTCCTGGTCGGGGGTCCATCACGCCTGAACAGCACACACAGGTGTTCACGGAGGCATGCCGGCGAACGTGAAAAGCCACACGGCAGTGATCGCGAGGGTGGCCCCAGAGGTAGGCCCCCTACAGTGAATCCAGCCACAGTCAGACTCGGGTCAGGGGCAGATGCCCCTCCCAGTGCCGGGAGAGCTGGGCAGCGTGTGCTGGCTAACCGTGTAACAGGGTCTGCTGGGCGAGTGTCTGCGTTGGAGTGGGCCGCCCACAGGGACTTGATTCCGTGTCATTTACGTGATCAGAAGCACGGCGCTCAGGGCCAGGATGTCCAAAGCGGACTCTCCACTCACCAACGTTGGAGGACACTGCCCTGTTCATGATATCGAGCGCTTCGTTGAATTTGTCCTTGACGGATGGGTGTGCCAGCACTTGATCTGAGAACATGGACTTCCAACCCAGGTACCACTTGGTGATCTCCTCGTAATTTGGGCTGTTACTAAGCCAAGAGCACAGCACCTGCCAAAAAGACAACAGGAACCATGCATCCATTAGGCAGAACTTCAAAGGGACCTTTTACTTTTGCTCTGATTGTGGTCCTGCAAGCTGGTGACACTTGCAGGGGTTTATAGGGGCTGAACAGTCTGGCATTTAGACAGTGGAATTTGGAGTCAGCTTGGCAGCTAAGTGCTTTGAACGTAAACTCCCTGAACCGCATCCGCCCGTCTAAACAAGACGCCAGTCCCTACCCCCGCGTTTCTGTGTGAGGAGTGGAGGTGACGCACATCAAGTGCTTTGCATCTGGCACATGGCAAGTGTCCAGTAAATGCTGGTTTTACTATTCCTGCTTATTTCTGGTACATATCTCAGCTCTGTCATCTGACAGTGGTCCAAGGATCAAGCTCCTAGTCAGACCTTGGGAGAAAACTGAGTGAAGCCTCTCTGCCTCCAGCCCATCCCTCAGAAGACACAGCAAAGCAGGGTGTACCTGAAGCCACTTGGGGAAGAAGTGCTTTTCGAGAAGCCCCACCAGGCTGGAGACGGAGATCATCCCTTCCCAGTCGATGACCCAGTAAAAAGCATCCATGTGCTGCTGGTGAGGGTTAATGACTAATTCCCCAAGACACATCCCTGCAAAAGAAGCCCAGTCTTTAAGGCAAAGCCACAGAAGCACAAAGGGCAAACTCTCCAGCGGACAACGCTGGTCGTTAATCCATTTCTATACATCAATCCCAAGCTCTTGATAGGGCAACTCTTAAAAACCATTTTCCTCTATAACCCAGAAATACTGTATATTTAAAATCAAACACCACAAAAAAAGGCAGAACGCCAACGTTTCTCATGTTACCAGAAGCCCAAAAGAGACCAGTTAGGAACCAAGAGGCACGGGGGCTCTGATGTCCCTGATGCCAGAAGAACCCCGGGCACGTTTATATCCCAGCTCTGTGCACGAAGCGGCACTCGTGGTAAGCAGCACCACGTGCCGGGCTCTCTCACGGAGCTCCAAGAGCGAGTCTTACAGGGCACGGATCACGTCGCCGCTGGCCACAGACACCGCGGTGCCACGGCCGCTGGACCTAACGCACCTTCCCCGCGTGCTCACCCAGCTTGGGCACTATGTTCTTGACCATGAATGCCTCCCAGGAGCCAGGGGTGAAGACGTCTTTCCAGGGCTGGAGGATGAGCTTGGCCGAGGAGTCGCTGGGGTGCCACTTCTGCAGGGCGCTGGACAGCTTGCTGCGGATGGGGGAGTAGAGCGGCTCCAGGCGCGCCTGCATGAGGGGCAGCCACGGGTGGACCCACGAGTGGATGGGCACGGTGTCCGTCAGCGGGTTCCAGTTTTCCACCTGCGGGAGCAGTTCACGATGCGCCGTGTGTGGTGAGTGGCACGGAGGCCAAGTGCTCCCACAGGCCCCTCTGCACGACCAAACTGACACACCCACACAACTGCGGGAGGTCTCACAAATGGCACAAATTCTAATTAGAGAAACCAAAGAGATGAATTCCCTGCTAGGGGACTCTGGGGGAGAAGTGCCGACAAAAGGGCCGGAGTTGCCCGCAGGACAGCAGCTGTGTCAGCAGATTCTGTCAATCCCAGGCCCTCCGACAGCACTGAGGGACTGGAGAGGTGCCCCTGGTCCCTGCCGACGGCTGCCCCCCCCGCAGCTCTGGGCCCTACCTCCTTCTGCAGCTTGGGGAAGATGAGCTGGTCCAGTATGTTATCTAAGATCCACACGGGAATAATGTGCACCCAGCTGTCCAAGAAGTCCACCATCGGGTCACAGTTCCTCGGCTGCCATTGAGTGACGATATTTCGAACAAATGGCATCCAGACTTCCCATATCAGCCTGCGGGGGAAAGGTGAGGGCGGGATGGCGGCACCGATGGGGTTTCAAAGCAGACAAAGTCCACCGCCAGCAGCCCTCCAGAATAAGAAAGAAAGCGGCACGGACGTCCAGGCACAGCAAACCACCAGGCCGGCCCCCAGACTGCCTGGACCTGCACCTGCCGCCCCCTTGCCCTGCCAGCCGCCTGCTCACCCCCCAGGCCTGTCTCCCCGGCAGAGCTCACCTGCTCGGCAGCAATGCTGCGGGGGCACAAGGGTCCCCTCTCCAGGGACTGCAGGCCTTCCCACCTGGAGCTCTGACGCCTCACCTCTCGGGTCACAGCTTCAACGTCCCTCCTGTCAGAGACCTCCACCTCCCAACTACTCCCGGCCCCCAAGGAGGCATGTGTCCTGGCTTTATTTGTACGCTTCCTTACCCCCACCTACCTCTCCCATTCCCCGCACACTGAGGCTGGCCGCCACCTGGCACAGCGCGGCCCTGACAGACATGTGACAAGCACGGTGTGAGCGAGCGGACTCCTGGAACGGGGCCAGCACGTGCGGAGGAGGCGGTAGAGGCCAGTCCCCGCCTTCCCCAGTGGGATCGTCCCCCCGCCCGTGCCCAGTACCTGTGAAAGGCGTCTGCCGAGAGGTCCTGCCCACCGTGAGATAAGAGCTGGTCATTCTCAAGGAGGCTCTTCCACCTGGAGATGACCTCCGTGCCGTACGCGCAGTCCTGGGGAGAGACACAGCCGTCAGCGGAGCTCCCTGCCCCGTGCGGCCCTTCCAGGCCGGGCCCATCCTGCCAGCCACTCACCTTGAGCGGGTCCCACTCCTTAAAGTACTCCTTCACGAGCGGGTAGACGATGGCCACAGCCAGGTCCACACGGTCGGACATCCGGTACTCCTCGTAGTACTTGTCCTGCAGGGTCTCAAAGACGCGGGCGCACTCGTCCAGGGTGAGGGGGTCGCCACAGGAGGGCTGCATGCGCCGCTCGCACTCCTCCACCATCTCCAGGACCTTGCTGAGGTTGGCGATGACCCGCTCCTCGTGCTCCAGGACCTCCGACATCTTCTCCAGCTCGTGCGACAGGTTGACCACCATGTCGCGCTCGTACTGCAGCTGCCGGTCACTCTGGATGATCTCCTGCTCCGTAAGGTCAATGAGTAGCTGCAGGTTGTGCTCCAGCTCGGGCAGCGCGAAGCCCGGCGCCTTGGCCTCTTTGCCGGGCAGCGGCAGCGGCTGGGACTGCGGCGGCAGCCCGTCGTCGGGGACGCTGTGCTTGTGGCTGATCTGGCTGTAGCTGTAGTAGACCTTCTGCTCCCGGCCGGTCATGTCGATGACCTGGGGGAATGCGGCAGGGGGGACCCGGGTCAAGGCTCACCATCGCTGCCCTGGGATAGTGCGCGCCAGGCTGGGCGAGGGCAGGGCGCCGGGGCAGGTGCTCACGAACCACACACTACGGCAAGGCCAGGAGGGCCGTGTTTCCCACAGTGGAGCCCCTGCCGCACAGACAAGAGGGTCAGGGACGGAAGCACCGCGCGCAACCAGCAGTTCCAGACTCGGTCCCTCTGGACAAGATGGACAAGGCTTTCTAGGAAAAGCCGTGAAACTGGAGCGCAGACGACTCAGCTGAGGTGAAAATCTATTGCCATGCATAGTAGAGGCTGTACTGATCAAAGCGGGTAATAAAACACGTATGATCAAAACATCACACTTGCTGTAAGAAAAATGCATATTTAGGCAGACAGATCTAGAAGGACGTGCATCAAGATGTTAAAACTAGTCGCCTATAGGAAGGAAGGAGAAGAATACTTTTGCCTCTGTATTTTCTAATTGTCTAGAAGGTACCACACCCTGCTCCGTAATAATACAAAAGTTGTATTTTGATTTGAAAACAAAACGTCAAAAAAAGTTACCGGACCAAGGCAACCTAGGTGAGCATTTTGAGAAAATAGGGGAAACTGGTCTATACTGGAATATAAACCGTACTGAAACACAGTGACCCATCAGCACTTGAAGTAACAGTACGACCCAAGAACCATGTGCGTTAGAATCAGCTGGAGAAAAATGAACAGAGTTCTCGTGCCCTGCCTCGATCCACGGACTCCAAATCTCCGAAGAGAACCCACACATTGGCATTTCTTACCAGTCCTCCCCGCCCACAGCTGGCGCACGACGCCCTGACATTTGAGAACCCCACGCGGTGACACACACAATCTGTCCTACGCCAAACTGCACCAGACAACTGTCACCACCGTCGTTCTCTGGCTACTCAGGGGAGCAACAGAAAACCCAGGACTGGATGCACGGAACAGCGGCTGAAAAGTCCATCCATTTTTACAACTGAAGATACTCCAGTGCTGGTATGCCCTGAGGACTCTGTCCTGCGCTCCCAGTCAGGGCGAGCTCGTGCACCCTTTCCAGTAGTCGGGAGCCTTAGAAAGCTTCCTATGTTTAACCTGGCGACTGTACTTCTAAGGATCTATCCTTACAAAACGTCCGAAACAAAGACAAGACTTGACACAAACCGGCCAGCCCGAACCGAGCCAGGAAAAAGGTGAAGGTCTAGGACGGAGGTAGGACCAAGTGGCCTAGTACTTCATTGTCTGGAATCACACACTCACTAAACGTGATGTTCATGCCAGGTTTTCCATAACGGAAATGTTTTTAAGTTCACGGACCGGGCGCTTCGGAGAGAAGTGGTTTTGCACTGCTGCTGCGTAATGAAGAGCGCCCAGCATGGGGCGGGACAGCTCTCGCAGGGCACACGCTACCGCCGAGCGATAACGAACAGAACAAAGCAAGCCCAGAAGACCCCACGGGATCCGAGAGAACGCTGGGTGATTGACTTGACGCGGGTGTGGCAGTGTTTCCCAGCGCCCCCCTCCCCACCCCGTACCTTGACCTGAGAAAGCTCCTTCTGGGGGGCGGCGAGCTTCTTGCTGATCCTGCCCTTGGCTTTCAGCTCCTCCACCGTCTTGTAAGAGTATTTGGGCTTCTTCTTGCTTCCGCTGGGGTCTTTCCTCCACTGGCTCAGCTCCTTCTGAAACTCCTGAAGCAGGGGGAGGCGGCCAGTGACACAAGGCAGGCCGCTTTTCACAGCAGGCGGGGTGACTGAGCCCGTTCGCAGACACTCGCTAGGCACGGTCTCAGACGTACGCAAGGTTCTGCGCCAAGCGGCGTGCCTGAGGGACACTAAAACCATCTCCTGACACGCCCCTGACGCTCAGCCCCTCGTAGAAACAAGAAGGTTCAGGAAGCAGGTACTCCGGACACCCAGGAAACAGCCACCCCCACTGCGGGCAGGCACTACGCTACTTTTAAATTCACCTCACGTAAAACTTAAACAACATACGGGATTTAAGTACATGAAACCTTGGTTCTAATCTAAGATGAGGGCAAATAAACAGGTCCCTAAGTATTAAGGCCAAGACACCTTCTGTAAGCAAGGTCTGCAAGCCTCTTCCACAGGAAGGCCTACGGTAGATAGAGAAGCAAGCGCGGTCGGGGGGAGTAGAGTCCAGCCCACCGAAGTGGGTTTTGTGCGTGTCCTTCTTTGTTTCTTACACTGGTTTAAAACTTGTACTCGTTTTTTCCAAAAATGTCTGGACTTCTACTCCAGGAAAACCAAAGATCAGGCCCTACTGGGCCAGGTCGATGGCAACAACCGCCCGGACCTGAGTAGCATCTACTTCTTTAGACAGCGAGGCCCTGGCCCGTCCGCCTCACGCCCGGCTCGCCTACTCGCTTCTGCTGCACACCTATTACCTGCCGTCCCACACTATCCAACGTCTCCCGCCTCAGCAAAAGGAGAGGGTGGGCAACGAGCAGTGACAATACGAGGCTCTGCAGCATCCCGCTGTCCCTCATAAACACAAAGGGAAAAACGGTGTCGAGACAGCTGGCCCCTCGGGGGCCAGAGCAGAGCGACCCCCAGCTCACAGCTGGCTCCCCGCGACACTGGAGATGAAAGCCCGGCACCTACAAGTGGCCTTCGGGGCCGGTGCTGTGACCCGCCCGGTCGATGCGCCTCGTCCCCTCCCTGCTCCGTGTGCTGCCTTCCCACCACAGCCCCCTCTACGGCGTCTCCGCCACCAGGCTCGGAGACGCGCACTCGGTGGCCTCTGGCCTCACGACTGGCCCCACGCTCGCTGCCTTCTCCTGCCAGGAATCCACTGAAGCGTCTCCTCCCTGACAGGCCTTCCCTGACCGCCCTACCTAAGTATGTCACCCCTCCACAGCCCCCCACTCCCCACCTCACCTCCTACTCTGACCCTTCTCAGCACCTACCGCTCTCAGCAACCACACCACAGCTGCTTGTTGACTGTGTCTGGGCGCCAGGCTCTAAGCCATTCCTCGTGGAGGAACCTCCGGCCTCCAGCACAGCGTGACACGTCACGTGTGCAACAGACATCTGAAGGCCGACAGACTGAATGAGCGAGCGAGCGAGCGACGGTGGGAAATAGCACAGACACCCCCCGCCCGTGACCCCTGACTTCTGCTTACCTCTTCCGCTTCTTCTTCTGAGTCAACCACGGGGAAGTCTTGCAGGGACTGAGTGGTACGCTCAGAGCCGTAAGCGCCCACGGCACCTTTGCCCTTTCTCTGTCTGGCTTCGATTGGGTTAATGATACCTGACAGATTTCAGCAAAAGGTAAAAAGATTTCAGATGGTCACAGCGATTCCTGTATTCGAACAAGGCACTCAGTGAAACCACCCTTCCTCAGTCCTGACACAGAATAACACAGCCCAGGAGGGAGGGCTCTTCTCTGCCCCTGGAACGCTGTCTGAGTCCCCTGTGATGTGAAATTTCTAAGCATTTATGGTACAAGAGGATGCAGACATCAGCGTATCGATGTCCTAAATACAGATTTTCGTATCCGCTTTGGATTTGTCTTTTTGAGATACTGGGAGAAAAAAGAACTATTCACATGTAACTGGGAACTCTGGAGTACTAAATTCTACACTTTCCTTGGAAGAAGGTTCCGGTAAGGAGAGTGAATTATTCGCAGAATATACTGACTGAATGAGGCGAGGTGAAGCAGCAGTTCAGTAGGAGACCCCGTCCGTTTTCCTGGGTAGCTCCTGTCTCCTGGACTTTGCTTGCTTTATAGCACGCGTAAGCCTTGGAAATAAGTATTTTCCTCTAAGAGTCAACAGACAGGACTACCGCACTTCAGTGAAAACTGCCCAGCCTCCCCTTCAGCTAGTACTGCTGAAATCTCAAGTCAGACCTCGTTCTCCTTCCGGGTCACCACTGCCAGCTCCATGAGATTCACGACTTTTCCTCCAGCTAACGCTGGGTGTAACCTGAACAACTACGTAGGAGTGGAGCCTGGACTCTTACAGACTATTACTGTTTCCATCCAGTTGCTGCCTGCTCACGGGAAACAGGACAAGGAGAGAGAAAGCAGGTTCCTGCAGGAAGAACCCAAGTGCTTGGCTTGTGCGGCTTTGATGTCAAGGAGACAGGGACATGTGAGAGGAGCTGTCTGGACGGGGCTGGGGCCTGGGGACAGGAGGCAGGGCTGCTAAGCACGGACAGAGGGCCCCACGTGGGATTTGCTCAGCCAAGTTTACGGCCACACAAGGGCGCATAAAAAAGCTACACGAAAGGGCACCTGGGTGGCTCAGCCGGTTAAGTGTCTGACTCTTGATTTTGGTTCGGGTCATGATCTCATGGTTTGTGAGCTCAAGCCCTGCATCAGGCTCTGCACTGATAGTGCGGTGCCTGCTTGGGATTCTCTCTCCCTCTCTCTCTGCCCCTCCCTCACTCACGTGCTCTCAAAATAAATAAACTTTAAAATAGCAAAAAAGTTTGGGCCTACAACCCAATGCTCTAAACACTTTATCTTAAAAAAAAAAAAAAAAAAAGCTGCACACAATGTTTTATGGATATTCCTGGACTACAAACTCCTATGCCTCCAGGGCCCAGGAAAGCTGACATAAAGTAAGGGGTATCGGGACCAAAGACCACAGGGGGTGGAGACTGCTTCCCCGAGGCCACGAGCACTGTCTGTGGCAGCTAAAACCAATTCCTGCCAGACAAAGTCAAAAATGTCAGGTAAAATTATCTTATTTGTAAATGCTGGCAACAGGCTCAGTCTTAAAGAAGCCTCTCGTCTGCAGCCTGACTGAGCCTCTTCCTCCTGCTCAGACAAGCTTCCGTTTGGGTCTGAGAAAGCAGACAGCCGAGGAGCACAGCCACCAGGTGCCAGCGGGCCAGGCCGCAGACTCCACGGACTCGGAGAGGAGAAAAAGCAAGCCTTGCCTCCGTTCCTCAAGACTACAGGGTGCCCGCGCCCTACCTTGTGCATTCTTCCCGAGCCCCCTTCCAGGGACGTAGCCCATCTTCTGCAGAAGCTTCTGTCCAATTCCCTTGGTGTGTCTTTCCCAGCTGCCAAAATCCATGAAAGACTTGGTTCCTCCTGCAAAGCCTTTCTGGCTGGGTTTAAAATTGCCACCCTGAGGAGGAAAAAAAAAAAAAAACAAAACCAAAGCTTAGTTGACAGGGAAAAAAAAAGAAAAATCTAAGAAAGCTTACTCGGACGATGGGGAAATGGCCTGGCAGTCAGAGCATTATAAAAAGTGTCACACAAACCAAAACCAGCTCTGTGACGTGCGTCAGGAGAGCAAAGAGCCCGTGCTGCCCACGTCACACCTCGCAGAAACCTGCCGTCACGAGGAGAAACCCACACAAGCCTCCCGCCCGCAGATGCCTGGCCGCATGACCTTCCGAGGACGTTACTAAGGTCACAAGCCTGAAGCAAAGATGCTACCGTCTTTAACTTCTTGGGTCCGAAATCCTTAGGAAAGTCATCCTGCTTAACAGGCTTCTCCTCGTCATCGGAATCTTCCAGCTCCGCCTCCTCTGCTGCCCCTTTCTTGAGGCCGGCGCTGATGAAGTTGACTGGTGCGGAGTAGTCTCGGGCCCTGCGGGCAAACACAAGGCCCCCAGGTGGCTGTCAAGAACCTTCCGTAGCCATCCCTTGTAGAAACTGTGCTGGCCAGGGAACCCCTTAGGGTGGACCTCCAGGGATCGTTTTAAAAGAGCAATACAGGGGCGCCTGGGTGGCGCAGTCGGTTAAGTGTCCGACTTCAGCCAGGTCACGATCTCGCGGTCCATGAGTTCGAGCCCCGCGTCAGGCTCTGGGCTGATGGCTCGGAGCCTGGAGCCTGTTTCCGATTCTGTGTCTCCCTCTCTCTCTGCCCCTCCCCCGTTCATGCTCTGTCTCTCTCTGTCCCAAAAATAAATTTAAAAAAACGTTGAAAAAAAAAAAATTTAAAAAATAAATAAGTAAATAAATAAAAGAGCAATACATTCACTTATACCCAAAGGGCCCCAGATCCTGTAATCACAATAACATTATTACCTGCTGGGTTCAAGTCAACTCTGCGGCTACAGTTATCGATGTCAGTGTCAGGGTAATTAAAAATGCAAAGTGTCATCTTATACAGCATGTGTATCAGTTACGTCTTCATAAAAGTGAAAGGAAAAAATGCAAAATATGATATAACCCAACTTTCTTCTACATTTTTTTAAAATGCTTATTTTTGAGACAGAGAGTGAGAGAGAGAATCTCAAGCAGGCTCCGCTCTGTCAGCACAGAACCTGATGCAGGGCCCGAACTCATGAACTGTGAGATTGTGACCTGAGCCGAGTTCGCGAGTCGGAAGCTTAACCGACTGTGCCCCCAGGCGCCCCTCCTTCTACATTTTTAAAAATTAAGCTATTTTAAAAACCATGTGTCTTGGAGGCTATTTCAAATACAAAACCAAATGAGAAAAATTCTAGTAAAAAATCATCAAACACAGTAAAAGAAATTCTATCAATGGAAAGTATATTAACAATTATATCAAACTCTGAGAAGAAGTTCGCGTTCATTACATTCATTTGTATGTGAAAACTAAAGTAATAACGAAGAAATGAACTCCATGAGATGGCGAGTATCGATGCCGACCACGATGGTCACAAGGACAGTACTTACAGTGTCATAAACGTCAGCTCCCTTTATAAGATGACCAGCCTAGTCACTGCACAACCCCGTGGCAATAACAGAACTGAGAGGATTCTTTTCTAGAAGATGCAGTCAGGTAAGAGCCCAAACTCAGGAGGGAGGCCCAGATTCCCGAAGCCTGGCTGTGCGATCACGGCCTCAGTTTCTTAATGTGGAAAATGGGATGGTAACAACGGGACCCTTCCCACAGGTAAATGATACCAACCATGTAAAAAGCACAGAACAAGTAAAGCGCCAACAGATGTTGGCTATTTGGCTACGATCATCTTATGGTTAAGTAATCCTTGACTCTGAGCCATCTGTCATCCACTTTTAGATTTCTTGCCAGATGAGAAGGGGCTGTACCGATCTCCATACTCTTTCCCCCCAGGCTCCCCAGACCGTGTGAAACAGGCACAGTCTCAAAGGGCCGGAGCCTACAGGCCACAGTCGAGGCCAAAGAGACAAACCCATACTGGCTACACACGCCGGTCAGGCGACTCGTGGCCAGTGCCCACGTGACTTCACCCTGAGGCAAAGACTGTCAGCCTGAGTCCTCATCTCCCCGCCACCACGCCTGCAGGGACCCAGTCTCGGCCCCACACATCTCCCTCTTCCACCGGGGCCCCGGGCCAACTTTGCACACCAAAAGGTCCCCTCCAAACATAAGCGCGCCCACGTCAGCCACTCGCTGTCTCAGACCCGGATACCTCGTGGATACCTGGTGCTTCCCCTCAACGACCTCTGTATCCTCATGCCGTCACCCTCTGTGGTCATATATGCTCAAGGATCGCCTCTCTAGGGACCTCTTCCCTCGACTCCCAGAACACGTCAAACGTCCTCTCAAACGTACTCTCTCTCAGGTCCGAAGTCAATCACAAACTTGCACTGTGTGAGTCGTCAGTCACAGCCTGTCTCCATGCTCTGGTGTCTGAGCTCTCAGAAGGCAAGGAATGGACCTGCGGCCCAAGACCCGCTACATATAATTGCTCACTGAACACCTGCCGATGGTTCAGTCAGCAGAGAGCCGCCCTCCAGCCCAAAGAGCTGCAGCTCCAGGACTCAGGAAGGCCAGGAGAGAAGTATGTTTAGTGGTTATCCCCCCAACTCCCTCTCCATCTTCCCCCACTTCCCTAAAGCAACGGAAAGCAGCCCCACGCGCCCAGTACCGTTTGCCTCCAAAGCTGGGCCTCTCTTCATCCGAGTCTCGCTCTGCCCACACTCCGTACGTGGCCTCTTCCTTGGTCTGCCAGTGGCGCTGCCGGTTGGGGTTGAATTCATTCTGGAGATCCCAGTCGGTGATCTCAAAGTTCTCCCGCTCGTCCTCGTCATCATCCATGTGGCCTTCACCGTCCCGGTACAAGTGGGACAGCGACATGGCCGGTCACTGAAGGAAGGGATAAGAAAGGCACACGGAGTTTGTGGTGAGTTCTGGAAGCGGCAGCAGGCTTCCCTGAGTCCCCGCTCCTTGCTCCCTTTGAATGTCCTCCAAACACAAAGCTTGTTAAAATCGTCGCTACAATTCAATAAAGCAGACATTAAAAACATATTTTAGGAAATGATCCGTATTTAAACAGGCGGGACAAAAGGCTTCTCAAAGACCAGTCCCAACGATGTATGTGATTCTTAAGCATCTATTTCTCTGTCCTAGTCAATGTCATAAAACATCACACATACTCATATATATAGAAACCACATAAAAATACCTACGTATGTTACTCTATTTATTATTGCCTCAGAACCTGGGTGGACATCTTCCAGGATCCCAGATTATTTTGTTGTTGCTGCTGTTGAGGAAAGTTGTATCTGGACCCTTGGCGGTCCCAGGAGTGATTGTTTTTAGAACATGCTTTCTGAACTATATTACTTGGTGAGACCCTAAAACTTAGATTTCCTCCCAAAACATGAACCTCTTCTGAAGGCAGCAGTAATTATAAACACTACCTTAACAGACATCTGTGTACTGCAACAGAGAATTCAACTCCTGAGAGCTGGATGATGAGATTCAGCTGTCTCTTTCTCATAAAATTATTTTCTTTGGAGTTAATTTATTTATTCTGAGAGGGGAGGGAGGGGCACACAGAGACAGGGAGAGAGTGAGAATCCCAAGCAGGCTCTGAGCTCTCCCTGCAGAACCTGTCACGGGGCTCGCAACTCCAGAAGCGGTGTTCAAACTCAGAAACTGTGAGGTCAATATCTGAGCTGAACTCAAGAGCCGGACCCTTAGGACCCTTACCCCTCAGGACCCTTAGTCGACTGAGCCACCCGGGCGCCCCACATCTCTTCTTTAAATGGATTAATTACTACTGCACCAAGCTTTACAATGCCTTGTAAGGCAGATTAAACAAGACGGTGCTTAAAAAACACTTAGCTCAGAATAAAAAACGCTCAAGGAACAATAGCTGTGACAGTAGCTCCATGATTAGCTTCATCATCATTACTATTACGGGATTAGGGAAGGAACCTAACAAACTGCTAAAATCACAGCCTGAGTTCAAATCCCAGCTCTGCC
The DNA here is from genome assembly GCF_028018385.1 of Neofelis nebulosa. Classification (NCBI taxonomy): domain Eukaryota; kingdom Metazoa; phylum Chordata; class Mammalia; order Carnivora; family Felidae; genus Neofelis; species Neofelis nebulosa. Next base: position 69,558,398 of record NC_080792.1, read on the forward strand.
AGGTACTCCGTGAGTGTGTGAGTATCCAACACACACGAAGTGCCAAGCGTGGTGTGCTGCATGGTATACATTCAATCTGTGACAGCAACTGGGATTCTTACCAACCAGTTGCTTGCTGCAAGCAGCCCTCAGGGACAAGGAGTTCACTACTTCCGGTCGCTTCTGTGACAGAGTTCTCCCTGCTTGGGGTGCCTGGGTGGCTCAGTCGGTTAAGCCTCCGACTGTGGCTCAGATCATGATCTCACCGTTCATGGGTTCGAGCCCCGGGTCGGGCTCTGTGCTGACAGCTGGGAGCCTAGAGCTTGCTTGGGGTTTTGTGTCTCCATCTCTCTCTGCCCCTCCCCCGCTCTCTCTCTCTCAAAAATAAACATTCAAAGATTAAGAAAAAAAAAACCCACAAAGTTCTCCCTGCTTACTCTACTCACTGGCACACTGCTTGGGTGCAGCTGGTCCCAACCTCAGCCAGCAGTGCAAAGAAGGGAAATGTTGTCAGGGGAGGCAGGGAGTCCCAGACACACGGGAGTCAGTAATATCGCTGCTTCCCGGGGCAAGAAGCAAAAGGACTGTTAGGAGTTACAGAGCCTTTGGCAGGTACCAAGTACTTGCCGGACGCTTCGAGCCGATAATCTAACGTAAGCAATCAAGTCACCACGTACTGTTGGCGTCCCCACCCTTCCGGTAAGAGAAAGGAGACGCAAGGACGTCGGACAACTTGCCCCAGGTTCTACTCTGGCAGGGCTCCAAAGCAGGTGGGCTTGAAGCCACGCTTCCGGCGGGGCTCGGTCCCTAACCTACTCAGTGGGTCCCTCGCGCACACTCCCACTGGCGGGGGACCCCCCCCCCCCCCTCCGCTCCCCGTCCCTTCCCTCGCCCCGGCCCTACTCACCTCTCCCGGGTCCCGCCGACCAAAACCAGATACCGGCTCTGGGCGAGCTGCGCGCCACTACAGCAGCCGGAACCCGGATGCGCCCTCGGACGGCGCGCCGGAAATGACGTGTCGCAGCGGAAACGGCGCGCTGGTTGCCATGGCAGCAGCCGAAGGCTGGAGCGTCTTGGGCTGCAGAGGGGCGGGGCTGAGATGCAAGAAAGAAGGCGGGGATTTCCAGGGCCTGGAATGGTTGAGGGCCTATTTCCTGGCCTCGCGGGCCTCCCTCCCGCGCCCGCTGGGTGTGAACGGGGCCGAGCCACCTTGGCCTACGGAGACTCCCTTTGCCAGCCTGAGATTAAAAATCTGTAAAATGGCGATACAGCCCTAGCTCGCTGGGTAGGTAGTTGTAAGGAACAGCGTGAGACGGTAGAGGGGCCGGGATACATTGCCTGAAAGCGGGAGTAATGAAGGTCAAGACTGTCTCCTGATACTACTTAGCAATGAGAAAGAATGGAATCTTGCCATCTGCAACAAGGTGGCTGGAACTGGAAGGTGTAATGCTAAGGGAAATAAGTCAGAGAAAGGCAGGTACATGTTTTCACTCATATGTGGAATTTTAGAAACGTTCCAGAAGATGGGGGATGGGGGGAATAGCTACAGAGAGGGAGGCAAACCTTAAGAGATTCTTAAATAGGGAGAATAAACTGAGGGTTGATGGGGGGCGGAGCGGGGGGAGGAAGGGAGGTGTAAATGGATGATGGGCATTAAAGAGGGCACTTGTTGGGAGGAGCACTGGGTGTTGTATGTAAGCGATGAATCATGGGAATCTACTCCGGAAACCAAGAGCACACTGTATAGCATATAGCTAACTTGACAATAAATTATGTTTAGAAAAAAAAAGAAAAAAAGACTGCTTCCTGTATCTTGAGGGTCCTTTAGTGTAAGCACCGTCATGGGCACAGAGCAGTTGCCTTCCACAGAAGCTTGAGAGAGTGCAGGAATGAATGGGCCAACACTTAGAGGTCCCAAGTGTGCCCTCCAGGAGACTTCCCCATGCTCTTCCTCTCCAGCCAGTTGTTAAATACACTCACCCATTCACTGATCTAATAAAAATGTACTGGTTGCCCACCCTGTGCTAGGCTCAAGGGATGCAATGAACACACAGGCTCCGGAGTTTCCATCTCAGCTCTGCCACATCCAGCTGTGGGCCTCAGGCAAAGTCACCCACACCTCTGGGAGCCTGTTGCTTCTTCTGCAAAATGGTTGAGGATCTATGAGTTAAAATACGTAAGCAGCTCCAACGGTACCTGCGACGCTGTAGGTATTTAGGAGGTGTTCGCTGTTAATTTTTGCGTACGTTCTTTCTCACTCTCTCCCCTCCATATGATGAAAAGATTCAAGAGGCACTTAGAGTACACAAAGTGCACCTGACTTCTGGTCAGAGGTTTGGGTCTAACTTCCCGTCCTTGTTATGAATGGAAGAAGAGCCTACAGAAAGGCAATCAACTGCCAGCTTCATGGGAACGGGCTCTGTGACTTCATGGTCTCTGTGTCCCCACTGACCTGTAGCGTCACTGTGCCTGACACATGATACGCACTCAGGAAATAAATCAGAAAGTGAGGTGGTAAGGGGCACCCGGGTAGCCCAGTCGGTGAGGAGTCTGACCCTTGGTTTCAGTTCAGGTCATGATCTCATGGTTGGTGAGGTCGAACCCTTTATTGGGCTCTGTGCTGACAGCGTGGAGCCTGCTGGGGATTCTCTTCCCCTCTACCCCTCCCCTACATGTGCTTTAAAAAAAAAAAGAGAGAGAGAGAGAGGCACCTGGGTAGCTCAACCGGTTAAGCGTCTGATTCGATTTCACCTCCGGTCATAACCTCACAGTTCATGGGTTCAAGTCCTGCGTCAGACTCCATGCTGACAGCATGGAACCTGGTTGGGATTCTTTCTGCCCCTATCCTGCTCATGCTCTCTCTCGCTCTAAAAATAAATACATACATACATAAACTTAAAAAAAAAAAAAACAAGAGTGAAGTTTTAGTACAAGAGAAGGGGGTGGGGGGGATGGGGGGTGGTGAGAGTCTAACAGACTAAAATTTCCACCAGGCAGCAGAGGGAGGAAAAACAAGGAGACAAGATAGACTGTTTTGAGCCTGGGCCCGGAAATGTGTATGCGTCTGTTTACAGGCCAAAGCCAAAGGTAAAAGTAAGCTTGTGTTCCGCATAGAACGTGTTCGTGTGACAGGCATTTCTGCCCAGAGCCGCACGTACACAATGGTGGGGGGGCTTCGTTCCTCGGGGGGGCTTCGTTCCTCGAGATCAGAAGTGGCCCCTCTGTTCCTGATGCCCAGAGGGATGAACTTCCCTCATCGCCTTGAGCCAGACCAGGCTGGCCCCCTGGAAGGGCCCAGGGAGGGAAGAGAACTATGTGGAATGGCATCCTCCTAAGATTGGGAGATGGGATAAGAGAAACAGAACAAAAGCCAGCTTACTCAGGACTGCCCTTCGGCAAACTTAATGACTGACCGTAGATCACAAGTGGGTACTGTGTATATTGCCCTGGAAGGAATAGTTGGAAGCCTCACCTCAGGGGAGGATACTCTGCCCCGGGGGGCCCTCCATCGGGACTCCAACCTGGCTGTATGGAGGGGTGGGGAAGGGGGAGGGGGCTTCCCCAGCCAGAAGGTTGGATGATGTGCATACCCGATTGGATGTATTAACCCTTCTCTGATCTTCTCTATACTCCTTTCTGTGTTTACCCTAGTTGCGTATTTCTGTATATTCCCTTTCCCCCATACTTGATCAAGCTTTCCGCCACGAAACCAAGAGTGGCTGTCGTGAATTACTATATTCAGAAGAGCCCGGCTTCTCCGTAGCTACCTCTGTAGCGATCCAGCCAACTTTATTGAGCTGCCGTCACTCTGACCGCAGGGAAGTGATGCTTGCAGATTGGCTTTACCAAATGACCCTGCCATGTGGCTTCCGTGGACTGTGGCAGAGCCACTAAGAGTACAGGCTCTCTGATCACATGATCAGAGTGTGCCTCCCTCCTCCCCCCCCCCCCGCACTCCCCCCCAGCGGGACAAGTGGACATCACCTACCGCGTTGATAGGATGCCCTGAGAAGATCTGTGATGTTCCTGCCAAAGACGCGTCACTGGAATGGAATCGGGACACCTAAGACGAACCCAAGTAACGAGACATTCTACAAAGCACCTGGCCTGTGATCGTGCAAAGTGCCTGGGTCGTGAAAACCAGAGCAAGCCCCTGGCACTGCTCCAGACTGAAGGGTAGGTCTAAAGAGGTGTGGCAGCTCAATGCAACCCGAGACTCTGCACTGGACAGTGTTTTGCCATAAAGGAAGTTACGGGGTCAACTGGCAAAATGTGAATGGGGTCTGAGGTTTCCATGGTCGTGATGTGTTGGTGTTCATTTTCTGATTTTGACGGTTGTCCTGTGGTTACACTGGAAAATGTCCTTGCTTGTTGGAGAGACTAAAGTATTAGTAGGGAGCTTCATCTCGCTTGTTAAGGGGGACAGAAAGTCCTCTCTATACTTAGGATTTTTAAATTTTTCTTATTCAAACAAACTTTAAGACTTTTTTTTTTACGATTATTGTTTTTTTAAGTTTATTTATTTTGAGAGAGAGAGAGAGCACAGGAGAGGGGCAGAGAGAGAGGAGAGAGAGAATCTCGGGCAGGCTCCGTGCTGGCAGCACAGAGCCCGACACGGGGCTCGAACTCACGAACCGTGAGATCATGACCCGAGCCGAAACCAAGAGTCAGACACTTAGCCCACTGAGCCACCCGGGCACCCCTAGAGTTTCTTTTTGCTGGAGTAAAACTTCAAGGATCCAAATCGCTTTGCTGCTTCCTAGATGTGGGACAGGGGAAGATAGCTTCACCTCGCTGCACCTCAGTTTTCCCATCCGCAAAATGGGCACAATGATGGTAGTCCACTAAAAGGGTTGTCTTCAGGACCAACAGAGGAGGGTGGCTAGTTAATGCACATGAAGCCGCTGGCCTTCGTAAGAGTAGCAAAAGCTTGGCAAATGGTTATGACTATTTTCATTTGAAAGACCCAACCTCACCGCTGGACCTGGGAGGCCCCCGTTTTTCAGGATTCCTGAGTTCCAATGCCCGGTCTCCAGAACAGCGAGGGGAGAGGCAACCAGAGGTTTAGATTTATGATTTCGTGCCAGTACATCACGGTCTCCAGCCACCGCCCACAAAAACCCCTGCTTTGGGCCTCAGGGACGCCCGGGCCCGTGTCTACATTCCCCACGTGGGCGCTCAGAAAGGGCGCCATCCTGGAAGGGGTGGCGGGGCCCTCGACACTCGTCAGAGGAAGCCGCGGAAGAGGCCGTGCCCCGAGGGGCGTGCGCAGGGCGCTCAACGAGTTCAAGGACAGAACCAGCCGCGAGACCCGGGAGTCCAGACTTCTGGATGGGTGCGCGCCCCCCTGTGCCCTGCCTGGGGCCCCCCACACCATTTCTGCCCACGTCCTCGAGCTGATCCGTGGAGAGTGACTGCAAAGAACAGACGCTCTGCGTACATCGTCTCCTGGGTTCCCCAAACCTGCCTGATAGTTTCTGTTACCTGAGTCCACGCTTGCCATCACGCCCCCTGCACACAGCCTATGCTGGACAGCGCTCTCTCCACATTGCCTTCGAAAGATTTGGGGGCCAAAAAAAAAAAATCCTTCCTCAGCGACAACTTTAAATAGGTTGGTTCCATAGAAACAATCTGCAAGCAGCATTTCAAGGCTGATGTATTTAAAGTCTAGCACAAGTTCCTTTTCTAGGACGGTGACATTCTACAGTCGCCTGTGGCTTATTCTTAGTTCGACTTCGGTCACAAAAATATACAGCGTGCCCCGCGCTGGGGAGAATTGGAAAGCCAGATGAGCTGTGATTAGCAAACCTGGGCTCCCTTTAGAGGTTTTGCCCAGATGGTTGGTCCCTTGTTTCCCTTTCAAGAGTTTGTGAAGACTCTTTTCTCACACAGAGAGCCGGGACGTGAGGTGACGCAGGCCTGGGCGCTCTCTGTAAAGCGAGCACCCTCGCAAGCACGCAGGGAAGGGGAGGAACCGCAGCCTTCATCAGTCATTCATTCATTCATTCCTTCATCCACTAGCTCGTTCACTCATTCACAGATATCTCACAAGCTCCCAGGGATTTCTTATCGCGGCATATTTCCTATTGCGGCATGACCCAAGTCCCTCTACACTTAGTGGCTTGGAACAACAGTGAATATTATCTCACGCCATTTCTTTGGGTAGGAATTCAAGGGTAGCCCAGCTGCCTGGTACTGACTTGGGATCTCTCTTGGGGTTGCAGTCAAGCTGGGACATCTTGCTTGGCTTGACGTCCTGGGGCTTGACCACAGCTGGGGGATCCACTCACCCAGCTGGCAGGAGGCCTTGGGGAACTTGCCACGTGAGCTTCCACCTGTGGCTGCTGAGTGTCCTCATGACATAACGACCAGACGCCCCCAGAATGAGTGACTGAGAACAAGGTGGATGCCACAACATATTTTATCACGGAGCTGGAAGTCACCCACTGCCATTTCCCTAATGCTGGCTACACGTCCAGCCCTACTTAGGGTTGCCAGATTTAGTAAATAAAAATACAGGATTCCAAGGGGCCCCCCGGGGGGCTCAGTGGGTTAAGCATCTGACTCTCGATTTCGGCTCAGGTCATGATCTCACGTTTCGTGATTTCGAGCTGTCAGCATGGAGTCTGCTTGGGATTCTCTCTCTCTCTCTCTCTCTCTCTCTCTCTGTCTCTCCCTCTCTCAATAAATTAACAACAAAAAACTACAGGATTCCCAGTTTTGAATTTGGATTTCACATAAACAACAAATAAGTTTTTAGTATAAGTATGTCCCATGAAATACTGTAAAATACTGAAAATTTATTGTTTTACCTGAAATTCAAATTTGTTCCTACACTCATACAGTCTACAGTCTAGTAAGACCAATTTGAATCAAACCACCAGGCCAATCAATGCAAACCTTCGCTATGAGCAAGTGCTTCACAGGGAAGGGTTGGAGCTTGGGACGGGGCTGATGTTCTCACCAGAAGAGCCACTTTTATGTTTCTTTTTTAAAAAATATTTATTTAGGGGCGCCTGGGTGGCTCAGTCGGTTGAGCGTCCGACTTCCGCTCAGGTCACGATCTCGCGGTCCGTGAGTTCGAGCCCCGCATCGGGCTCTGGGCTGACAGCTCAGAGCCTGCAGCCTGCTTCCAGTTCTGTGTCTCCCTCTCTCTCTGCCCCTCCCCCGTTCATGCTCTGTCTCTCTCTGCCTCAAAAATAAATAAACGTTAAAAAAAAAATTTTTTTTAATATTTATTTAGGGGCGCCTGGGTGGCTCAGTCGGTTAAGCATCCGACTTCGGCTCAGGTCATGATCTCGCGGTCTGTGAATTCGAGCCCCGCATTGGGCTCTGTGCTGACCACTCAGAGCCTTGAGCCTGTTTCAGATTCTGAGTCTCCCTCTCTCTCTGCCCCTCCCCCGTTCATGCTCTGTCTCTCTCTGTCTCAAAAATAAATAAACGTTAAAAAAAAATTTTTTTTTAATATTTATTTAGGGGCGCCTGGGTGGCTCAGTCGGTTAAGCATCCGACTTCGGCTCAGGTCATGATCTCGCGGTCTGTGAATTCGAGCCCCGCATTGGGCTCTGTGCTGACCACTCAGAGCCTTGAGCCTGTTTCAGATTCTGAGTCTCCCTCTCTCTCTGCCCCTCCCCCGTTCATGCTCTGTCTCTCTCTGTCTCAAAAATAAATAAACGTTAAAAAAAAAATTTTTTTTAATATTTATTTAGGGGCGCCTGGGTGGCTCAGTCGGTTAAGCATCTGACTTCAAGGTCATGAACTCGAGGTCCATGAGTTTGAACCCCGCGTCGGGCTCTGTGCTGACAGCTCAGAGCCTGGAGCCTGCTTCAGATTCTGTGTCTCCCTCTCTCTCTGCCCCTCCACCACTCATGATGTCTGTCTCTCCCAAAAACTAGACATAAAAAAACTTAAAAATATTGGGGCGCCTGGGTGGCTCAGTC